>NC_034409.1:176942901-177134218 GCF_002078875.1 Numida meleagris | reverse complement strand
ACTAACTAATATATTTGTCATCTGTCATTGTCTCTCAAGCAATTCTGCATTTTCAGGGGCACACCCAGACCTTGCTTTTCACAGGCAGACATTACTGAACGACTGTTGCTCAACTATGAGGAGCATTCTGCGTTAACTTTTGTTATAATTTCACTGTTTTGTGTACGTGAAGAACAATTACTCATAGCATGAGCTTTGTTGTCCTTGTGCTTCTGATACTCAGATGACT
This sequence comes from Numida meleagris, assembly GCF_002078875.1. Lineage (NCBI taxonomy): Eukaryota > Metazoa > Chordata > Aves > Galliformes > Numididae > Numida > Numida meleagris. The sequence goes on along the minus strand of NC_034409.1, from coordinate 177,133,989 downwards.
GTAACTTGTAAAAAGTTGTCAAGCCCAGTCGCTCAAGTCATAAGATAATCTAGTTTTTGTTCAAAGCCTAAACCCTAAATTCAGTTTCTCAGATAGGCTGAGTAAAAGAAACATAATCATTTAAATCAGGTGGGACTGATACTACCTGCAAGAAAAGATACCCCCACTTCAACTAGGAGGGCTTCTTCTAGTCCAGGACTGTCCTCTCCCTTTGCACAGCCTAAGTTGGACTGGACCACTGACCAGGTTACAAACGTTTGTTTGTCAGTACAGATGAGCTCCCCACTCTTGTTGAGTTCATCACTTGAACAAACGCGTGCCGCGTGAGCACAGACAAGGAGGTACCACTTCATCTGGATACAGTGATAGCTCAAAGCAATCAGAAGTATTGCAGGAAACAGGTAATCAGAGAGGAATGCAACTGTTTATTTTACACTGTCTTTTATATTTACAACTTATTCTTCAAACCAAGGGCTCCCATCATTAACTTACAATTAAACTTGGCAAAAGGATAATATTGCTGAGGGCTACTGCAGAAGGAATCAGTCATTAAAATGCTGCAGCATTTATCTTTAATCAACTAGTCTTAAGATGAACACTGAATACACTTTCCAACTTAAACAAAAACAATAGATCACATTTTTCAGTTTATAAAGCATGTCCTATGCTTCACTTCTCAACTTACCAAGAACTGCTGTCTGACCAGATACCATGCTAAGTAGCTTCTGCTGTTCTTCCATTAGCCTTTGAAGTTGCTCCATCTGCTGTTTCTTTAGCTGTTCCTGTTTCTGTTGTTGCAATTCCTTCAGCTTCTCAAGCAATTAAAAAAAAATTAATGTACTGGGGGGTAAGTATACTTAGAATGCACCAAAACATAAGCATCATCAAGACAACAGGTTTTAAAGATGTCCCATTATTTAACTGTAACATGAAGTGTTGCATACAAAGTGCTTTGATGAACGAAATTTCCAGTTCTTCTGTGAATACACCTACTATTTCTAGTACAGCCCAATCCACTAGTTTTTAATTGACCAATCCGCAAACAATAGAAATCAGAACACTCATTTCTGCAATTTAGGAAAAACACATTCTGCTCTTTTAACATGAGCTTCTACTACGTGGTGGCTTTACTAAAATGCAAAATACCTCATAATCAATACAGCTTTAGAAAAGTTGTTATTTGTATGTAAGTATATATAGCAGCATTCTTTATATGTATGCATTGGTGTTCTTCACTGTAACTGAGATTTTGGAAATAAATATTATATATAAGATGATAATAAATATATTATAAATAAACACATACATATACATATGTGTGCTTATATATACATACACACACTACATATATATTGGATTGTCAGTAACAGTCCAAGAAAGGAGACTTAACAATTCCTCATAAGTAAACCAGCTAACGCCTGTTATTTAGCTGCTGTTGGGTACTGTTGACATGCCCAGAAGACGTGAATAAATATGCTCCTAACTTGTAACAGCTTAGCTGTGGAATTCTACTCTACAGATTCACTCCTTCCTCCCAGCATTCACTTGCACAAACAGACATTTGGATTTGCACTGAGGTAGCTTCTAGCAGAGCAGAGAAGAAGTTGAGTTCTTAATCCTCAACAGGAGGATCTATTAAAGTCCCTCTTAACACTTTCAGCCAACAGTAAGTAACGTCACAGGGTTATAATTCCAAGCCTTTTTGTCCCAATGCCGTGGACACATCAGCCCACTCAGCAGCAATATCTCTATCTAAACAGAACCAGGAATATAGGTATACATACACTACTAACGAAAGGTGCTACTATATATAAGAACATGCAAATTCACAGTATTGTTAGTATCTGTGTGAAGCATTGCCACTGTAATGACCAGTACCCACTGATGCAGCTTCAAGCAAGAAAGTAATGAAATACTGTACAAACATGCTCATCTTTTGAGGAAAGAAGATTCTGAGAGCAAGTATGCTGGCACTAAACGTAATTTCATCTTGAACTCAAATCTGTGCCCGTGGAAACTAACTAGACTCTCAGTAACCATACATTCTGAGGAGGACACTAACCTTTACGTATACACAACTGACTCAGGGCTTGCTCCTTAAGCTTATGTTCTATAAATACTTTCAGGTATGAAAAACCATAGAATCCTTAGAGTTGGAAGGGATCTCTGAAGGTCACCTAGTCCAACTCCCCTGCAAGGAACCGGGACACCACAGCTTGATCAGGTTGCCCGGGGCCTGATCCAGCCTTGGCTTGAAAGTCTCCAGGGAGAGGGCATCAACAACATCACTAGGCAGTCTGTTCCAGTGCCTCACCACCCTCACTGTAAAAGACTTTTCCTATCTAACCCAAATCTCCCCTCTTCAAGCTCGAAGCCATTCCCCCTTGTTCTGTCACCACAGACCCTGCTAAAGAGTCCATCCCCTTATTTCCTGTAGCTCCCCCTTAAATACTGAAAGGCTGCTATCAGGTCACCTCACAGCCTTCTCTTCTCCAAGCTGAAGAGCCTCAGCTCTCAGCCTGTCCTCATAGGAGAGGTGTTCCATTCCATGGATGCACAGGAACAAAATAAATCTTAATTTATGAATATCAAGGAATTGTAGAATTTTTAAAAATGTATTTATTACCTGTTCAAGCTTTTGAAAGAGAGGATCGCTGCAATTGGATTTATTCTGACCATTCATTTCACTGTGGCTGAAGTCTGCTTTAGAGCTTCCAACATTGTATGGTGTTGCTGAAAAAGATGTTTCAGTGGTATCTTGCTGAAGTGCACAGGAGCTACCAGACTCAAGCAACTGTTCTTCACACAAGGAGCCCTCACTTACAGAACAGCTGTCTGAGAGATGCTGCACTTCACCAGGGAAAGCTGTGATGTTTTCAGGTCCAGATAACAGATTTTCTGTGTTGATTTTCAATCCAGTAAAACGAGGATCTAATAAGACACCAGCACGGGAACTATTGGACATCCAGTGTGCAATGAAGTTTTGTTCACTACTCAGATCTTCAACAGTTGGCATCTTGTAAATTGTATTCCAATGCAATTGCTGATGTAGCATTAACATAACAACATAGTGTTAGGTAGCGTTAGGAGAGTAAAACGTGCAGTCACAAGTATCAGGTATGCTTATTTGCTTTTAGCACCTAGAAAGTAAGCAGATAACCGAAATAAAAATCTACAGGAAGAGACTCCCAGCATCAGAAAGTTACTCTTATAACCAGCCGAATGTGTTCATAAAAACCAGACACCGGGTACTTCTCCCTAGGAGACAGAAACAACTTGGACAACTGCTAACAGACTTCCTGCCCAGGGAGTGAGCACAACTCAACAGTTCATCTTAACGTTAACTGCACTCAAACGAATAACACCTCAAGTAACATAAAGCTGTGTATAATGCTCTGAGCAGTAGTACAGAGATGCATACAGAATTTTGAAAAGGTACCCTCTCTACAACAGGAGAGGTGATTTGAGGAGTCCAGAGACTTCCATCCAATCTCCACACTAATGCAACGCTGCAAAAATGCCCACGTAAATACAATCGCTTTACTGTGCATATTTCAGTGCGCACTTATCAAGCTTCCCACGGTAATTCCACAAATACGCTGCACGCTCGCTTCTTCCTCTCTTCCTACCATCATCACCGCCGGCAGCACTCCGGGATCCCCACAGGAATTCTCACGCAACTCCTACAGAAGTCCCGTACGAGCAGAGTTCGAGCCGCTGAAAACTTCCCCAGAGCTCTAGATTCCGAAGGGCCGAAGCCGAGGCCTCCGTACCAACACCACACTATTCTGCACCGCAGCCGCCCGCCACTCGCAGTTACAAACCCGCCGCCATGGCACACCTCCCGCCGCCACAGATGGGCGCGGGGCATGCCGGGACTTGTAGTCCCGAGCCGCCGTCCGCCTCGCGCAGCCGCGAGGCGATCACTTGGCGCCCGACTACAGCTCCCAAGAGGCTCAGCAGCGAGATAGGCCGTTAATGGGCTGCAACTGTAAACCGCCCAGCGCAGCCCCGGTTCCTGCGTGGGCTTCCGAGGGGTGGGGAGAGGCGGGCGAAAGCGGGTGAGGGTGGTGTCGCTCGGCACGGCCTGGCCCGGCCCGCTGCAGGGGAGAGGCAGCTCCCCGGCTTCCCGCCCTTCGGGGCGGGTGTGAGGAGATGACGGCGGAGCGATCCGGTAATCTCTGCGGGGTGTGCCTTTACTGGACGAGTGGGGCTATGTGTTTTCCGCATGCCTTCCTTGCGGCTGGCTCTGCCCTTTTAATCTTTAAATAACTGCAGTAAGGGTGGAGCAGAAGGATAAGTGGGCAGAAAGCGTACAGAGTCACAGAATTCCCCATAGAATAGCCTGAATGGGAAGGGGCCCATACGATGATGATCCCAAACTTGCAAGCTGATCATAATTACAAGCTCACGTACTTGTGTGAAATTCTTTTGAGATTGTTAGGGCCTTATGGATCTCCACCAACATAAATTGAAATTGTGAGAATTAAACCAGTGACAGTTGTCAGCAATTCTCAGTCTTCTTATCATCAGCCTCTTATTCCAGTTATAAAAGTGTTTACCATTCTTCACACACACATTACATATAGTCATTTTCTATTCTGATTTTGAATTTTGGAAACTTTGCAGTTCAAGTTGAGTAGAGCCAAACACTTTGCTAAAATTCCTTGAGAAGTTTGATTCTCAGGGGAAACTGGCAAAAGAAGAGAAGCTAATACTGAGTGGCAGCATTCATCAACAGTGAGAGGGAATAAAGCCCTCTTCACTCAACAGAGAGAAAAGCTGCTGGGTACAGACTGAGCAGGTTTCAGCTTTTCTTCCTGCTGGCTGGAGGGTGTTTCAAAGTTCACTTGCACTTTAACAGTGAGTTTCCTCCTCCCTCAAGCGCCGGAAGTGTTAGTGTTCCTTATTCCGCAGTAGGCTGCACGTCACTTGGTTTATTTATTTGGCAGGGTCTCAGCTGCTGCCGCTGTCCCTTTGGCAAGGTACAGGCGGTGTGAGCTGCCCTAGCCCATCCTCCCTCCCTACTCCCGGGCTCTTCAGTTGCACCTCACTCTGCAGGGGACGCAGAAGGTCCTTCAGGCAGGGAGCTCCCTGAGTGGGTGAGTGTAAGCCATTTTTCACCTAAAACATAAAAAGAGAAGTGGGATCAATGGTCACTGGATATCTCTTACGCTGGTAGCAGATACTGGGTTTGTTTGCTGAGGTGGGGTGAGCTTCACTTTGAGGAAGTGAATCTGCCCTTCCTTCAAGTTTACGCTTTCCTTTCCGCTTACTCGCTCACCTAAGGTTTATTAAAGATCAGTTCTCTCAGTATTTTTTTCTTAGTTCTTAGCAGTGTAACTTTCATAAGCAAATATAGTATAAAATATTTTTGTGGAGCTTTGCACCACAAACAATTCGGTTGTTTCTTGAGTTTCTGGGTGAGATACACTGTATTGGCAGGGCTTGTGATAGCTTGTATGTACTTCAATACACTCCTACTAATCTTTTGGTTTAGGCTGTGCAAATAGGATCCATTATTTCCTGAGGAGACGAATTCTAATGAAACTTCAGCAGTGACCAGAATCTGCTGTAGAGAATTTGCAGAGAAGTCCAATGCATGCGGAGATCAGTGCAAAAGGAGGCAGCGCCCTGTGTGCTTTTAATAAGGGAAGCTTTTGGCAGTGGCACATTTCCTTTTGTGTACGACTCAAAGTAATCTACTTGAGCCAAGTTCTAAGTCCACATCTTAAAAGATTGTTAACACCTCAGATAACGTAGTATCTTGTGAAAACATCTTCATTAAAACATGGAAAGAAGAGTTACAGGTTTTTTGTGTGCGAGCAGAGAGTACTTTTATGACAAATGTACTGCTAACACCAGACAATAAAACACAAGAGGCACAAAATATAAATATATAACAATTTAATGTGCCCTTTGGTCCTTGAACTGCTGTATGCCTCACCTAAATGCACGCTGCTGGTTCTCTCAGATGTGTAGGGTAATAGATGATTTGGGCCCTTCCTATGACTCAGATTATACAGGCCTATATAAAAATGCATCTGATCGTGTTGATTGTCTAGTTTTCTCAAAATCCCAAATTCAAATGAATTATCTTGCTCTCTCTCCATAACTAACTACTTAGGTGGATAATAGGAATTAAAGATTTCGTAGCCAAAACAAAAAACAAACTCTTTTCTGTTTTGACAGGAGAGCAATGACAATCTTTGCAAACTGTGTGTTCTTTATTAAAGTGAAGTACTTATCCATTCAGAAGAAGAACAGCCTGAAAGCATGCATAAAAGAAAATGGTGGATTAATTAATTTTGTGCTTAATCACAAGGTAAGTTCTAGATTTATTTCTGAGATCTCAGAAGGAAAATACCAAGTGTTGAAAGTGTTATAGAGTTTGAATTGTACCTCATGTATAGAAATATTTCTCTCTTCAATATTTCACTGGAAATATTCTGCTTACCTTTCTAATTCATCCATATCTATAGTACTGAAATGTCTCATTAAAAATAAATAAAAATTAAGAGCAATATTCTCTCTCTACAAAAGAACCAGGGAAGACTTTTTTCCTGTACAACCAGGAAATAAAGCGTATTATTGAGGCTATTATCCAAATATCCCTTGAACACTCACAGCCATGAGCATCAGCCATCTCTCTATGAAGCCTGATCCAGTGTCTGTCTACCCTCACGGTACAGAAATGTCTCAAAATGCCCAATCTGACCTTCCTCTGGCACAGCTTTGTGCTGCTCCCAGGAGCAGAGCCCAGCACCTCCCTCTGCTTCCCCTCCTCAGGTAGATGCAGAGAGAAATGAGGTCACATCTTGGCCTCCTCCAGACCAGACAACCTAGCAGTCCTCAGCTTCTCCTGCCAGGACATGGCTCTACTGTTGAAATTACATGGGTAGTTTTAACTTTCAGCATATGTATGATTCCAGTAAAGCAGCATAAGGTTCTTTATAAGGCTACCAAAGCATACTATGATTCTAAAGGGCTCTAACCAGCTTTTTTTATACTGTTCTCCTGAAGAGCTTTTGGTCTGTAACTAGTCAGCTACTATAGAGCTTGGCCCATTACTAGACCTCCTGTGTGCTTCTAAAAGCTCTGCAGAACATCCGACACCTGGTCACCCTCACATCTCTGTAGTTACTGCAGAAAGATGGAAGTTATATATGAGAGCTGCTCTGAAAGTAATGCCTCCTATTTTATTATGTTGACCCACAACGTCAGAGGTGGTGTGGCAGCAGAGGCTGAACCTTCCCACCAATATTACATTATATTTTGATGCCGTGTGACAGATGGCAGCAGAGGGGCAGTCTGACAAATGGGCATCTGACATGGAAGTGCAAAGATGTGTCATTGAATTCATTGACACTTGCTGAATGTTTCTGGAAACCAAACAGTGGATGTGAGTACCATGAGGTGGTGGGTGGTGCATTTCAGCAGTGGTTGACAGCAACAGTGGGCCACTTCTGCTGGTGCAGAAGTGCACAAGTGCAGCATGTAAGCTGTTGTTCATCACTGATGAAAAAGCATAGCTCATGGTGGTGACTATGCTGAAAAATAGTGTTGTGTAGCTGAGAATTTGTTCTATCAAATAGTATTATTGCACTCTTTGTATCTGTTGTAGTTTCCATGGAAATAAATAGGAGGCATTACTTTTGAAGCAGCTTACATATATTTTAGTTTATCTGAACTGTCATCTGAAAGAATCCTCTCTTTGCTGACTGTGGAGGAAATGCAGAGGCATTGTGTCCCTAAATTAGATGGTTCAATTAAAATATGGTCCAAAAAGGTTGTGTTTTTAAATGTTTCCTTTAGACTCTAGGATTTTACCAGCATGAATTGCAAATAAATGATATTTGGATGAACACTGTAGTTTTGTGTGCATAACAATTCTAATTGTAACTTATCTTTCAGTGTACGCATGTTCTTGTGGATAATGCCAATGTCCTCAGTCGTCATGATCTAAAAATTACTCAGAAATATCAGCTGCCTGTTTTATATGCAGATTTTGTCTGGAAATCAGTTGAAAATGGGAAGCTTTTAATAACTGATGCATATGAGGTTAATCAATCACAAGGCAACATTTCTAACCAATGGCCAGGTGGACACGGTAGGTGCATTTTGCATAATTTATCCGTTTAACTGTTAGTTTGGGAAATAATGTTTTAGAAAGTCAATTTTTCAAACAAAATTTTAAGAAATCAGCAGCCATGGATACTAGAAATAAAGTTGACGTAAATACAAATTTTTCCTGAAAAGAAAGGTGGAAATGTGTTGGAGGAATTAATCCTAGAAACCATTTCCAAATGCTTGAAGGACAAGAAACTTATCAGGGGTTATTCACATGGATTCACCAAGGGGAAGTCATGCCCAACTAACTTGATAAGCTTCTAAAATGAAATGGTTGGCCTCGTAAGTGAAAGTTGAGCAGTATATGTTGTCTGCCTGGACTTCAGTAAGGCCTTTGATACCACTTCCTATAAGATTCTCATAGAAACGCTGTTGAGTTATGGTCTGGTTAATGAGGTGAATTGAAAACTGCATGACCAGGCCTGGAGGACTTGTGATGCAGTCTTGCTGGAGGCCAGTAAGGAGCGGAGTGCCCCAGGGATCAATACCGACTCCAGTCCTCTCCAGCACCTTCATTAATGACCTGGATGATGGGGCAGAATGTATCCTCAGCAAGTTTGCTGATTACACAAAACTGAGGGGAGTGGCTGATTTCACCAGAAGGTCATGCTTTCATCCAGAGAGACCTGAACAGATTGGAGAAACCGGCTGACAGGAGCCTCAGGTTCAATAAGCCTGCACCTGAGGAGGAAAAACCCTGTGCACCAGTACATGCTGGGGGCCACCCAGCTGGAAAACAACTATGCAGAAGAGAACCCGAGGTCCTGATGCAAAACAAGTTGAACATGAGCCAGCAACATGCCCTTGCTGCCAAGAAGGATTACAGTATTCTTGGCTGCGTTAGGCAAGGGATCACCAGCAGGTCAAGACGGGTGATCACAGGTTAAGCTACATTAGAGAAACTGTCTATTATATGAAGTTAAAAAATGTTTTGATTCCAGGTTTGGAAGACCTGTCATCTTCTGAAAATAAAATTGCCACAAATCAAAATGAAAGCAGTGACTCCAATCTTACTGTTACAGGAGAAAGTGATGAGAGAATTGAATTCAAAGTGGGAAATCTCAGGTAAAATAATACAAAATTAAAGATGCGTATTGATACAGCTATGTAGATAATTATGTAAAAGAAAAAAATATGCTTTCCGATCTGTTTCAGTGTCAGAGATTAGTCATTATCTTAAAAACAGAGCAGTGGAGGAAAAAGCTATCCTTTTTTCATTTACTGTGCCATGTGTATGAGTTTATAACTGCTTCTGTTTTTTTTTGTTTGTTTGTTTGTTTTTTTACCTTTGAATCTGACTGTGGAAATTGATTTTGCATTTTTCCCTCTCAGTAAACATCTGCATTCCAGCTTCTACCAACTCAGGATGTGTTTATCACCACTTTTTTTTTCCCTTTCTTTGTTCACATGGATTTTTATTTACAACCCAGTCCAGTTCATTGTTTTTAGAAGTCATGAGCATCTCTCTCTCCCATGAAAAATGGAGGGAGTTGAAAATCAAGATCATGAGATTGCTGTTACTTGATAGGAAAAGAGTATTGTTACGTCTGTTTCTAATTATTAAACTAAGGAACAAAGGCAGCTCCAACACTCCTGTTTTTAAATCTATTAATAAAAGGCAGCTTTCACTTTCAGAGACTGCTGTTCAGTGATAGAGAAGGTATTCAGCTACTCTCCAGGAATGTACTAGAATTTATATTTGATCTAAAGTCCTGATGCTGAATGATATGCTGAATGATATGATTATCTGTACATATCCTAATGTGAAAGTCAAGAATGAGGGAGGGCTTAGCATTAGACATCACGGGTAGCTGATGCTGACCAAGCTGTGAAAAAAATGAACATGAAGTTAATCAATGGAAGTCTGTTTACTTTGTTGCTTCCAAAGTGTTTCTAAAGAATGAGGACTGAAATCTAGTTATCATCTTCAAGTTCACACTAGACACTTGGGCCTACTAGTGCAGGTCAGCAGCTTGTCAGTATGGGATTTTATTTCTCAAAACTTTTTTGTTGTTATTTTGCGGCTGAAAAATACATTTATTTTCTTATATTAATTTTTACTGTAGTGTGTGATGTTGCAGCCTGTAATAGCACAGTATTTAGTGGGTACATGTGGTTTTAACTGTTGGATTCCATTCCAGATTTTACAGTGAAAATGCTCCTGTTTTTCCTCAAGATTTTGAAGTTGCAAAATACAATGTCCTTGAAAAAGTAAGCTTTTCTCTTATTGTGAGACAGTGTAGGAGGATCGGTAGATGAGTAAAAGCTTTGCAGTTTCACACACATCACCAATAACTCTTTTATGTTATCATGTCCTGCAATGCAAAGAGCAGTACTGAAAAGAACTTCAGTGCTCTCTGTCTTTCAGTGCAGCCTAATTCTACTAAAATTAAACTTCTCTGTTATCACTGTAGTGTTCTCACCCAGTTATTGCAGTAGAATAACACATACGTGCTTCCGGCTAGATATATATTATCGTGGCTGTTATGTGTTAAATCTAATTTAAGCATTAATCTTTTTTTATTAAAAATCTTTTGAAACACAACAATGATGGAATTGTACATCACTCAGTACAGTGAAGCCCTCAGAGGAGCTTCTGCTTATTACTATGATACAGAAAATGAATAATTCTGCTTGTTTTCTTAGCCATTGTATGGTTCTAAGTGGGTTGAAAAATTAAGTAGGATGCAGGAAAGTATGTGTTGCAATATCATGTGAATATCATGCGAATTAAACATGCCTACATATTAAATTGGGGATTGGGGTCTTTCTTTATCTCTCCATTCAGATTAACTCCAAGGAAAGCAAAGATTTTGTAGTTGTTGAATTACATTGTTCTCAAGAGCAGTATGAGTTTCTCTTTCGATTATATGTACATTTCAGTGCTTCAAATGGAACCAAGGTATGAGCCACTTATTGACATTACCTGTTTGTTTCTTTGTGCACATTGAACATTCCTGTTCTGGAGAGCTCTAGATGTTCTTCATTTTTATTTGCAGTCTGATTCTTACGTATACATCATAGGAAGTCATTCTCTTAGCTTTAAAATAAGAGGTTTGCTTCATACTTAGCCCCTTTACTCTGTGTATTTGATTGCAAATCTCTCAGAAGAACTGTTTGGGTACTTGGCAGCAACACAGCATGGTGCTGGATGCCTCATATACTTATGTACAAGCTCCTGGTAACATCTGAACTGCATAATGGCATGTTTGACTGCTAAACTGCTACAAAGGATGATAGTCTGGACATGCTCTTGAGGGACAGCAAAACATGTCTTGAGGGCAGCCTCAGCATATTTCTTGGAGTACAAGTTATAACAGTCTGTCATTGTAGCAACATTAAATTAAAGGAGGATGCATTTGGAATAGCTCAATTGATAGAACAAGTTCTTCCAGCACACATTTAGATGAAAATATCTCGTCACTGTGGGGTTTGTATGTGAAGCTCCGTGCTTGTCCCATGAACCCTCATGGAAGTAGTGCCTTGCTGGCAGCCTGTTTAATCACATCCCAAAAGCTGTGTGGATTTGTTAACTCTTAGTGCAGTGTCTGGTAAATTGTTTCTGCAAGTCTGTACATAGTTTCTCCATCTAACTTTATTCTTTCACTTTTCAGAAAAATAAACAATTCATAATAAATAAGACTGCTGAAGAAATAAGAGAAAATTATGATATTCTTGTTGCAAACCTGAAGAGCCAGGATTTCCTGCTCAGAGAAACTTTTCCACCAGAAGCAGAATGTTTAGCTTCCACAAAATTACAAAAGGCTTGTACAATTTGTGTGTTTACACTTTTCTGTCCTTAGTATTTTGTTTCTGCTTCCAGTTTTCTGAATGTGGCAAACATTGTCTGTACTACAGTGATACAGTCATACGTTAAAGGAAATTGTTCATATGCAAATATTCTGATTTTCTTTTTTTTTTAGGAATACTGACTGAATGTTCCAAGTAGTTAAACACACTAAAAGCAAATACAATCATATTCATTACAGTTTTTATTCTCAGTAGATCCATTACCTACTGAAAAAAAAAGATGTACTAATATAGCAACCAGAATTCTTGTGTCATATATGACTTTGTCATAATTATTTTGCAAACTATTCAGACATCATAGGCTTAGTGTAGATGTTATTAAAATCAATAACAGAAGTGCAGAAATGGCAATAGCTGCTGAATTCTGCTCTCCGAAGGAGTGTTCTGTCAGTGTTAACTGCTGTTTAAAATGGTTGCAATATGACAGAAATTTTTCCATCTACTTTCTTACTGTACTTCATCTGCTTCTCTGTTCCGTCATGGCTAACTTACGTTTTAGAGCACAACTGGAAGATAGATTAGGCCCACGTGTATGTCATCTAGTGATCTCAGGGGCCATACGGTTTCTAAACAAGTAATGTAGTGTATCCGAATGTGTGATAACTGTTTAACGACAACGAATTTAATGGCAGTTGCTGGAGCTGAAGAATAATGATAAAAAACTCAAGTAAATATTTTAACAGTGCTCCTCAGATCAGAAAATCTGTTTTCTTTCTGGATGTATGGATTGCAATGATATTCATGGCCCTTCTATTCTCCTTTTGATTTACTGCTCCAATGTTTTATGTTCTGCAGTTACATTATCTCCAGTGTTTATATCTGTTCTTTTCCCAGCTGTGTAAAAATATTTTGGCCTTAGTACAATGTACTGATAAAGATATCGAGCAAATCAACTTCTGTCTTCTGCAACATGTTATATCTGAAATTTCAGAAAGACAAATCATGGCCGCTTGCCTGCCATGGTCTCCACTTGAAAGAATTTATAAAGACGAACCTTCCCTTCAAGTTGGTGGGACTGAAGCAATTAAATCAAGCATTAATGTGTATTGCACACTGTATTGTTTTTAAGAATAGGAAAGTTCTCACATTACGTCTTTGTCTTTCCACTGATTTGTGTTTGTTTTACTACAGTTACTTTTAGAAGAATCCATAAATTCAAGTGCTATATGTCAGAAAGTTAGTGATTTTGTGGAGTTGATCTGGGCAGAAGCTCTTGGCCACCTGGACAGTCTACTGCTTGAATCAGTAAACAACATAAGCCTAAATGATGTAAGTTGATTCTTGTTAGTCCATGAGAACACATATGTGAATGCTATTATAAGTATTTTTTCCTCAGCAAACAAGAATGTTGTGTTTTGCATTGGAGTTGGTAATTACACCAGGTACTCTGATACTTCAACATATCCATGCTTCAGAAATTTTTATCTCAAATTTTGCTTTAGAATTATGACACTAAAAACATACTATACTCCCTAGAGCAGGTGGCTGTCTTTTCCATTTTACAGTAATTTACACAGTGTTTGTTGAAGGATCCCTTCTGTGTAATAAATCGAGTCCCATAAGAAGATAGTTACAGAAAACAGTGCATCATAGCAGATTATTGTCTCCTGCCAATATACTTCAACCATACTTCAGTCAGCCTCTTTAGTATTAGAAAAATCATTTTAATTGTAGTCCATACATGTATTATCAGATGACACATATAATTAACATATAATTAACTCTTGTTAAGTTCTTCAGATAGTACAGCTGTTATTGAGAGTAATTGCTTATCCATCCCTTGTTAACTCTATGGTTCATTTAATCCTATTTTTCCACATACCTCAGTGGTTTTGCTTTCCTTCCTAGATATTTAGGAGTCTAATGTTTATTCATTTAATTTAAGTTCATGTAATTTAAATCATGGCTGCTTAAGACTGCAACTTTGTTCATTTCTGTTACAACTGAAGGAGGAATTGTCTGGAAATTATGTTGATTTTCAATTGGAAAACTTTTGTCAGTAGAAGTTCCCTAATTCTAGATTGATTTTGCCCTAATTCTAAGACAGAAGACACTTGATTCTCTTCAATTGATTTGTGTAGGAGAATATTCCTTTCACGTTCTTATATGGAAGTATACAATTATGTAGGTTCTGATGGGTAAGTAGTATATTAGTATTGTTTTATACATTTACTCAGAGACAGTAGCAAGTGCACTTCATAAAACAGTAAAGATAGAAAGGAAATTCTGCTTGTGGTAGATGCTTTTAATGAGGTGCAGTTGTTTGGTACTCGAGATCTCTACCATATTTCAAACAGGTGAAATCATATTTCAGATAGGTAAAATTCAATAAATTTTTGATAATTTTATAAAAAATGCTCAAGCATTGGTAGCTTCTGAAAAAGCTGAATCACAGAACTGCAGCCCAATGCATCAGTCTATAAGAATATGCTAAAGCTGTTTTCGCTACCTTTTCCCACTTATAATTAGTTGGCAGGATAAATAGCATTTGTGTAGAAGGAAGAAAAAACCTCTGGATTTTTGAAACAAGGAAGTGGATTGCTGTTCAGTTAGATTGGCCCTCCAATTTTTTCTGAAGGTCTTTGTGAGGCTGAGTCCAGCCTTAGGTCAATATTGAACTGAAGTAAGACTCCTATGCATCCTCTAATGACAGCATTTTACTAGCTGTTGCCAGTGGTTCATGTAAATTAAGAAGCACTTTGCCTTTCCCCTCCAGCTCCAAGAATATGAAATAACAGTATTCTGTGAAAAATTTCCAACTGAGAATGAATATGCAGAGACACAAGCTCTGCACTGTATCCTACCTGTCTGGACAAACTGTTTAAAATGATTTATTAGATTATTTTTTGATCACTAGGTTGCATTTTATAAATGGTACTTCTGCTCAGCTTTACGTATTTAGGATAAACCAATGCACTTAGAAATTTATCAAGAAATTACTTATCATCCAGTTTCTGCGGTTATTTCAGTGACACGTTAAAGCTAATAATGTGAATTGACATAATGTCAAGGATCACCGTATTTCAACATGATTCATACTCTGTTTTACTTCTGAGCAATTATTATACTGGCTTTTAGCTCCTCTGAGGTACTTTGCAAGCAGACCAGAAGGAGGGCTAAATAATACCCAACTTTTTAAAACTAGTTTCATATCTGAGATGCAAGTAAATTTTTGTCCATATTTCAGTAACAAAGAGTTAAAGTTTTATTTCAATATGGAATTGACCCATTTTCAGTATTTATTGCTTTGTGCACTTTCATTAATTTGGTAATGTTTTTCAGTTTAATCTCTTCTTTTAAAGGTGAGCAAAGCAGAAGGTATTTTGCTTCAGGTAAAGAATGCACTGAATGAGGGAGCTGATGAGGCAGCACTACAAGAGATGATGATGGAATTCTATCGGCTTATACGTCACAAAACTGAAATAGACTATGAAGTTTCCAAAAGGCTGTTATCTAGGAAACAGGACCTGTGCCAGGTAACTTTTCCAGACTGCTAGTTAGCCACAATCTGCACTGTTACACCAGTATTGAACACATTCAGTTGATAAATTGACAGGATATTTTGCATTGCACAACTAATCAGACTGTCAGTTTAAAAAGTAATTTACTGAAATCATAGAATCATTAGGGTTGGAAAAGACCACTAAGATCATCCAGTGCAACCATCAACCCATCCCCACCATGCCCCCACTGAGGGACTAACCATGCCCCTCAGTACCACATCCACTCTTATCTTGAAAATCTCCAAGGGTAGTGACCCCACCGCCTCCCTGGGCTGCTTGTTCCAATACTTCATCATTTTTTCTGAAAAGAAATTTTCCCTAATATCCAACCTGAACCTCCCCTGGTGCAACTTAAGGCCATTACCTCTCGTCCTGTCACTGCTACCTGGGAGATGAGGCTGACCCCCACCTCATCACAACCTCCTTTCAGGGAGTTGTAGAGAGTAATAAAGTCTCCCCTGAACCTTCTCCAGACTAAACAATCCCAGTTCCTTCAGCTACTCCCTGTAACACTTGTGCTCCAGACCCTTTACCAGCTTTGTTATCCTTCTTTGGGCGTACTCCAGGGCCTCAATGTCTTTCACATAGGGAGGGACCCAAAACTGAACACAGTACTTGAGGTGCAACCTCACCAGTGCTGAGTACAGGAGTACGATCAACTCCTATGTGAGATCTTACAAATAGAGAAACATTCATGGAGGGAAGTGAACTCAATATGTTGAAGAGGAAGGCCAATTGCTGTCTAGATGATGATAGCATCCACTGCAATCATTGTGAATGGCATCTGCAGCTGGATTAAATGAGACTCACAAAACTGATGTTTATCATCCTGCTGAAATTAACAACCATCCAGCATACACACAATCAGTTTCTATTGGCTATTATAAACCATACACAAATTGAACTTCCTGTGTTCCAGTTTGTGTCCAGTGTCCTTTGTTCTGTCACTGGGCACCACTGAAAAGAGCATGGTCCCATTTTCTTGACACCCGCCTACTAGGTATTTATAAGCATTGATAAGATCCCCCTTCAGTCTTCTCCAGGCTGAACTGCCCCAGGTCTCTGTCTTTTCTCCTAAGGGAGATGCTCATGGCCCCTAATAATCTTTGTAGCCCTTTACTGGACTCTTTCCAGTAGTTCTCTGTCTGTGCAGAAATAGTTTCTAGAGATAATTTAAGGTTAATTATCCCCATACAGTTTGGTCTGTTCCTACATTTACAACACAAACAACCTAGGGGAGTTCCCTGGACTGAAAGTGGCATCTATCAGTAGGTCTAAGGACAGCTGCTCTGCCTAGGGGCATCTCTAGGGATCTTTCCCACAACTCCACTGCTCCTGTGTTAATTTGTCACTTACTTCATTTTTAAGCTGCTTAGGAGTTCAGTCAATGGGGCATTCAACTACTCTGCTGCAAATCAGTCCATTTGCAGAAAGTAGCTGGGAAATTCTCAGCCTGCCCAGGGGACTAACAATGAGGTGCGCTGCGGGTGCACACAAATGCAGCCCTTGCACCCAGCGGCTGTGAGGGCAGAGAGCCAGGGCTGAAATGAAAGTGAGCGAGGCCAGGACAGTCACTTCACTGGCAGGGGCACAGTCCCACGGCACCCAATTAGGATGAGCAGAGCAGCTGATACTGACTCCTGGTGACGTTAGCCAGGGTCAGATGAGCCTCTTTGTGGGCTTGTCTGTCTGGTCCAAGGTCAGACAAGGAACTCAAGTTCACAGGATCTGAACATATCTGCAATATAGCTCAGCAAAGAAACCAAGAGCAAAATCCTCAGCTTAGAGGTATCTCTCAAATGGAGAAGGAGCAGGCTTCTGCTGAGTCTTCCCACTGCTCTCTTCCAGGCCCTACAGCTGCACTGTCAAAGCTGGCCCTGAGCCCCAGCAGTCAGAGCCTTTGGGGGCTTGAGGGGCACTGAGGGGCCTGACACTGATCTCACACTTGCAACTATGGAGCAAACTGGAATTTTCTTCCGTGTAATGCAGTTATGATGTAAATTCCATAGATTATGCCAGTGAAATCTCTTGGTTTTTGCAAAGGATACCCAGAAGTTAATCTTCTGTAAGTTAAAAAAATTTTAAAAAAAATAGTGTCTCATAAAGCTTTCCCATAACTCAGTGAAGTATAGCATGACTTTTTTATTTTAATGCTTCTCCTGATCTGAAAAAATTATATAAATGCCATATGCTGCTGCCCTAACTGGATAGTGGCATCAGGGGCAATATGACGAGATTGCAGTCTAAATAAGGATTGCCTCAAAAGCAAAAGCAAAATGGTATCCAAGCACAAATACTGTTTTGCAGAGCTGTCATGAGCAGGCTCCATCCAGACTTTGATTTGAAGTGGTACAGAGGTAATTTATCACTGTTATTCAAACACCTTTTTTGTTCTATTTTCATGGGATTCTACAGCTGTTTGCTTTTGTTCCACTTTTTATCTAACAAATGGAAATTGTTTTTTGCATGTTCTTTTCATTGTTACTACACTGTCACTGCGTATAATTTCAGTCTGTTTTGTGTGTTTTCTTAATTAAAATGCGTCAAATAGTCATAAATTTCTGTCTTCATTTCCTAGATCATGCGAGACATGCTTAATATACGGGAAACAAGTATGTCATGCCCAAACCCATCATCTTTGGCCAAATACCAGGCCCTGAGGTGCAAGATTGATGCTGTTGATCCAATGAGTGGCGAATTTCTCAGTGTCAAAAAACAAGTGTTAAAAAACAATTACAAGTGAGTGTTTAATAGTTATACAATGACTCTAGTAACGTGCAAGTTATAATGCACAAAATACTTCTGAGCAGGACTGAATTATCAGGTTCTGTCACTTTGTAGTATTGATTAAGGTAATAGGATTGCAGAGCAAGTGTATTTACCGTAACCTATACTAGAACCAAATGGAATTAAGTTCAAAAAACGGAAAATGATCATATTCAAATTTTCATGGCTTTTTAATTATGAAAAGCTGTCTAGTTATAGGAGCCATCTGAATAAGATATTTGTCTTTTAGTTTTGTTCACTTTCCTTCTCAATATTTATTTCCAAGTGTTTTATAAAATATCTGAAAAGTAAAAGTAAAACGTGAGGTTATGCTCAGACAAACATATACTTTTTAAATCTGTGTATTATTAGAATAAACTTGTTGTGGGGCACCAAGTCATCTTTTGATTATCTGCATGTTTTGCTGTCCTTTTTCAGTTAGCTTTCAGTTGTATGAGAAGCATATTTCTGGGAAGTTGTTCTGTGGATTCGCCTATAATTCAGCTTAACATTCTTGATACTGGCTTCTGACTGGGTGCCCTGTCTTTCTTAGGTTAGCTAATGAAATTAGTTAAGTTTGAAAATGTATAAACATGGATAAATAAATTTAAAGAGAAAGTGGCTCTAAAATGGAATAATCTATGTTTAGATCATTAGTACATAGAATAACGAATTGGGCTTCAGTTACACATTTTCTAAATCAAAGATCATCTCAAATTTTTTGCAGTGGCTGTTCAGTGAGAATTTTGCAAGTCTACAGGATTGGCAGAGTAAGTGAAACAGCAGAATTTCTGGGCAGTCTTGGAAATGTTCGGTCTTTATTCCATGCATCATCTGTACGCAATTTCATGGGAATTCTTTCCAGGTAAAAATTTACATTCTCTTTTTTTTGTGTGTGTGTGATATTGGATGCATTTTAATTATATATAAATAAGTATATTTTTGTTTTTAAAAATGCTTTTTTATGAAGCTCTTTTGCATTATGTTTAATCTAATTTTTACTGTTAACATTTATATGAACACTCATACACTTCCACAGACCTGTGAAAGGAAAATCAACCTTTTCTAATTTCCTTAGAGCTGGATTAGCATTGAGATGCAGCTATTTGATTACAATGAGGAGGAGTGGAGTTTAAATCCAGACAAAAGATGACAGAATTGAGAGAGTGGGAGAATAATGCCCATGTGGATAATTTATGCTGTTTTAGGAAATAATTCCATTGATGGTGTCCTCCTTCTATACATTATTTTTAGAGCATGTCCAGAGAAGGGCCACAAAAATGACCCAAAGGTTGGAACACATTCCCCCGTGAGGACAGACTGACCTGGGGCCTGGAGAAGAGAAGGCTCTGGGGAGAACCAAGAGCAGCCTTTCAGTATCTAAAGGGGCTGTAAGAAGGAAGGGAACAGACTCTTCAGCAGGGTCTGTTGTGATAGGACAAGGGGAAATGGTTTCAAACTAAAAGAGGGGAGGTTTAGAATAGACATAAGGAAAAAGGTTTTTTACATGAAGTTTGGTGAGGCACTGGAACAGGTTGCTCAGGGAGGTGGTGGATGCCCCATCCCTGGAGATATTCAAAGCCAGGCTGAACAAAGCTCTGAGCACCTGATTGAACTGTAGGCATCCCTGTTCATCGCAGGGAGTTGGAGCAGATGGCCTTTAAGGGTCCCTTCCAACTCAGATAATTCTATGATTCTATGATTTGCCCGTGACCACTTTAAATGATACATTTTTAGATTATGATAATTTCCTGTTATAATAATATCTAATTTTATGACTGCATTCTATGAATTCACTCAGGCCCGGTAATAATATTCGTAGCTAAAATATAATACAAGTTGCCTAACATTTTTAAATCCTCATCATCGTATCATCCTCATCAGCATCTTATGCAATGAATACCAAGCACTGAAGATTTAAGAATGTTGAAAAAAACGTGTGATACATAGTACTATCAGAGTTGAAATCACCTCAAAAGTTGTATTAGCATTGTTTTCCTTATATTGCAGATTTTGCAAGTGACAGAACAGCTGAATTTAGTTAAATGTTTTGTCTTTTTACATACTTTAAAAGGCTTTGTGTGAGGATCAATCAGCAGCAAATCAAATGTCTCTTGAACAGTCTAAGGATGGTATCGCGACATTAATAGGTTTGTTTGCAAATCAAACACTGGAGGAGTTTCCAAGCATCCATTCCCACCATACTACCTTAAAAACTCGCTTTTTCTTTTACTTTGATAAATAAATTTCATACAGGTTGTTTAAAATTTAATACAGCACAGTTACTAGGATTGTAGAACTTGTGTTCAAGAAACATATAGGTGCAGTTCTAAGGGACGTGGTTTAGTGGGGAAATGTTGGTGGTAGGTGGATGGTTGGACTAGATGATCTTGGAGGTCTTTTCCAACCTTGGTGATTCTATGATTCTATGATGCTATGAACTACTCATCTAATAACTCATCTAAAAAAATGATTTTGAATAGTTGGCAACGAGTCTGGGAAATGTGTTGTTTTCTGTCAAATGAAAAAAGCAGTCTTTACTGCTTATATAATCAGTGGCTTGGTGATTCATATGGCTTTGGTATTTATTTTTTTGGTGAATATACTTTGTTTTCTTGAGTCTCTATTGTTTGTGTAAAGTGTATTTTGATCCTCCATGGTTCATAACTGCGCAATGCATATTAGCCCCCATACTTTATGCAAAAGTATTTTGAATTTCACTCATTGTGTGACTTTTTTCTCTCTAGAGGACTCTTAATGCCAAAAGTGGTTGTTGAAGATCATGGTGTGGAAAGAACTGACATTGGGAATCTGGGAAGTGGCATTTACTTCAGTGATTCTATTAGGTCTGAATAATGACAATATCTTTTTACTTTATCCTTTTTGTATTCTTTTTACTTTGCAAATGAAGTAGATATAATGTTTAATACTCTCAAAGTAATTTAATTATATTCTTTTTCCTGTTCGTCTGTTCTTGTGTATCCCTAAATTCTGATGATGTTTACATTAATATCAATTGTAATAAAATATGCACGCTCTTTCTTTACGTGTAGTGCCAGTATTAAGTATTCTTCACCCGGTGAAATGGATGGAACCCGACTCCTGGCAGTTTGTGATGTGGCACTTGGGTCCTGCTTAGATTTGTATGAACGAGATTTTTCATTAAATGCTGCACCATCAGGTTACAACAGCGTACATGGAGTCCGTAAAACAGCAGGCATCTCTTCAGACTTTGAGGTACTGCTCCTACAGTACTGCATACTTAAAAAGACCCCAATTTTTGGATTTTTTTATGCCATTGATAGATAATAGAATTAGTACAACCTGTCTATCTCAGTTCAGACACTAAATCACTAGACAGTAAAGCATAAAATCATTTTTGTCCAGTTTACAACTAAGGCTGTTAGTTATTAGTCATAAAGAGATATGAAGTTCCTGCAGGAAAGTAATACTTAGTATGTTAGCATTCTTTATTTATTGTTGCTTAATTATCCTGTAAATATCTAATCTGCGATACTGAAATTGTTGTTTATCTTATTATTTATAAGAATGATGTCATTTAGGCTTGCCTCATAATGAATTGACATTTTTTTTAATATTATACCTTTCTTTGTTTCTACCAGGATGATGAATTTGTTGTGTACAAAACCACACAGGTTAAAATTAGATATGTTGTTAAGTTTTGCCTTGCTGAAGATCAAATAAAACAGTTTCAGCCTGGAACTAGGGTGGAAATTGAGCAAGATAACACTGAGTCGGAGTCACAATGTCATTTACAGAGTGAGAGTAAGAAATGTTTTCTGTTTGTATACTGACTTGCTGCCAGTATTCCATATATACTTATCGTACCTCCTTTTAGAGTTCTTGCATGCAGCTAACTTATTAAAAAATAATTTGAGGTATATTTGTGGATGTTACTAAATTAGTCATTACCATGTGGCATCTGTGTAGCATCTGTTTAACAGATTTCCTTATAGGTCGATTTGCCGGCAGTTGTTGCAACTCCTCCTGTCACAGCATGTTTCAAGAGAAGCACAGGAAGCACTTCTGCATAAATCATCAGATGGTCTTTTAACAATTCAAATGCAAGTTCTTAAACAAAGACCTTGTAAGACCTTAAAGACCTATCATGAGCTCTTGATCCCTTAGAGAGCCTACAGATCAACAATGCAATGCGAGTGTTCATGACAGAAAAGGAGTGTTACTCTCAATTTATGAGTTCTGAATTGCATAAATGAACATGAGCCATTAATATAGGGTTACTATCAAACTTGCTTCCCAAATGTGTATTTAAAAAAATAACTTTATAACATTTCGTACACTCTTTAGGCTATGAATTACCCAGAGCAGATATTTCAAACACAGTTAAAACTGGTCTTCAAGACAGACTGGGAAATCCTGTTCCTCTGGAAAGCGTTCACATCAAGGCAAGGATAATAGACTTTGTAGCACAGGTAAAGTATGCTGTTTATTGTCTTTTTCCATGTCAGTCCTGAAAAATTATTTCAGTTGTTAAGTAGTGTTTTAATCGCTAAAAAAAAAGAAAGGCAATTCAATCTTTAAATAAAGGAAAGTCCTGAAACTGAGTGGAAACTGTTTCTGTTTTCAGACATGTGTAGTCAAACAAGTGCCAAAAGCTCTTTGGTCAGTGAAAGGTTTGGCTTTCTTTTTTTTTTTTTTTTGATAAGTTTTCTGTCTCCCACAGCTGTAGATTAACTTTGCACAGTAGCATATGCACTCTGTTCCCTTTTTAAGACCTTGATGATCTATTTGCCACACGAAACTGTGAGAAATACCTAGCATGATTAAAGATTTCTGGAAATATATTTTTGTGTTTAGGTTTTGCCTGTGGTTAGAAAACCTAGATTAGCTGTTGCAAGTAAAATAGTAATTAATACAAAAGAACTTGCTATTCTAGCTTTAAAATTAGGTAATAAAAGTTAAGCAGACAGGCTAAAATAAGAGCCCATAGTGTTTTGGGTTGGCTTTACTTGTGTTTCTTTTCTTCTAGTATACATCCCCTAAGGACACATTCTGTGAAGTCACACTCCTTTTTCTGTCCTGAGGCAGAATTCCACAATCTAACCCTGCAGCTGAGTTCTGCCTGGGGCGGTCTTCATCATGCTAAAGCTGTAGTTCTACTGAGTTCTGTCATTTGTGTCTCTCTGCACAAGAATCTGTGTTCAGAGGTTACCAGAGCTAAAGTAAATTCATAAGAGCAAATAATGTTTTTATTTTTCCTGAAGCCTTAAAAAGGAAAGCGGAGAAAAACAGGAGAGAGAAGAGTTTGAAGAATTGTTGCCGCATGAGTCAATGCTTAAATTATTCTGCCACTCGCAACTGTTGTCTGTTTGTTTTTCTCAAGAGGCATTATCTTTATTATTCTGTTTAGCTTCCTATAGAATTAATCACTTTACAGTATCATCTGTTCTATGGCTCAATCCACCAAAGCAAAAAGCAACCAATAATGCTGAGGTACAAAGCATAAACCAGAAATGATGAGGTGACAAAGGGCAATAAGAATGGCAGCAAACGGGAATGAGGAATTCCTGGGGTTTTGTTAGGACACAGAGGAAGTAAACAGAAGAGCAGATGTGAGAAGAAAGTCAGATGCAATCTGCTACCTCAGAGACAGAAATTCTGTCACTAGAGGATAGACGCTACACTTGTAGAATTAACACAGGCTTTCACAAACATCCCCTTCAGTATATCGTAAAAATAGATCTTTTCAGTTTGGTTTATTCTTCCTTCTTGTTTAGATGTTACTAGCTTTGAAACTATTATAGACATATTGCAGTGGTGACTGCTTATTTGCAGGCCATACCTTGGCAGCTCCAGCTCTGCTAGTACATCAGATAATTTTTATAAGGTCGTGGTTTGCTCTTCTGGAAGAGATTTGATTAAAGATTTAGAGAGTAAAAATTCTGCAGCTCCTTGCATGTTCATGAGATATCTATTTGTCAAGCACTGGTGAATGTTATACCTTAGTTTCTAATGTACAAATAAATCTGCAGATTATGGCATATGTATTGGTATCTTGCAGTGCAATTATTCTGTTAAGCTGAAGGAACTGATATTTTAACATTGCAGAACTGTAAAAAAAAAAATGTTCATTTCAGGTAGTGATGTTTCAGACCTACACCAATCAAAACAGTAGTCCAATTGAAGCGAAGTATGTTTTTCCATTGGATGATAAAGCTGCTGTTTGTGGATTTGAAGCTTTTGTCAATGGAACACACATCATTGGGCAGGTAAAATGTTACTGTACGTTGCCTTTGATGCAGCTCCTTCAGTTTCAAGATTTGAAAGTGCTAGTTTAGGAATGGAGATGTGCAATACTAATAATTTTGTTTTCTCTCAAGTTCTTTGTTACCACTTGACTGGATTTCAAGGTAGTCATGTCATGTAAGAGAATATTGGCTAAGTATTCTGTATGCAGAGATGAAAGCACTCATTTTGGAAAATCTTTCATAGGTTAAAGAAAAGAAAGAAGCACATAGAGAATATCGCAAAGCTATTAGTCAAGGTGACGGCGCTTATCTAATGGACCAGGATGCACCGGTATGTTAGAAGTCATGGTTTCTTACCAATTTGAAGATTTTGCATTTGTCACATTACAGATAGATAACGTGAATCTTTTCTGAATCGTGTTTTTGTTGGGAAGCTGCAACTTCTTTGAACTATACATTTGATCCTTTTAAAAAACTACTACTGTTTCCTTAAATATGCACCACACCTTTTATAAAATAGGTATTTCTCTCCTAGGAGCTCACCTTTGTAACAAAATCACAGCTTTTTTGTTTTAATAACAGACTTTTCAATTCAGTTATTTTTGATCAGGTTTGCCCAGAAATGTTAGAGCTATTGGCAGTTTAACATTTCTTGTCATACTATCATTTTTCATTACACTTCTGCAAAAGCAAGTGGTATTTTCTATGTTAGCATTTGGATTCAGTGTGCTTAACCACCAATTAAATTATTGTTTTGGACTACATAGGCTTTAAAAATGTCATTAAATATAGTCTTTTTTTTTTAGGATATTTTTGTAATAACTGTTGGAAATATACATCCAAACTCTACGGTACTGATCAAAATCACCTATATCACGGAACTGAGTTGCCAGAACGGTTGTATCACCTTTCATATGCCTGCTTCTGTGTCACCATGGCAACAGGACAAAGCATTGAATGAAAACACACAGGTTTGTTAAAATACAATCTTGAAATAGCATCTCCTTTTGAAGCAAAAAAAATGTGCCTGGGGGATTGCAGTTACACAAGAGGCTTCAGTAAGTTCATGATTGTTTGCCTTTTAATTTCTTCTCTTTTTATTAAAAGATAATCATTTGTGTCACTCTTAACAAGAGTGTTAAAAAGCAATGTGAACACAGACTTAGGAATGGTATGATTGGTGCAAAGTCTACAGTATCTCTAAGGATTTATTTACTCCTGCAGTACTTCAGAAGTTGAGCTGGAACATGTTTAAACTAGATTCTGTATTTTGAGTTATCTGCTGTATCTGTGCTTTTGTTTCTCCTTTAAAGGGCTTACAGGAAATTAGGCGTTGTGAATCTCCATCATTAAACAGCAGCTAAGCATCTGCTGAACACTCTCTTTTATCCTTCTTGTTTCACTGACAAGGTTTCCCATCTGTTTATTTGGATGTCCCTGATGGCTCAAGAATTGTACAGGTGGCAGGGGAGGTCATCTCTGTTTAAATGCTGGCAAGGAGCCAGAGGTAGTCCTTGTGGTCCTAGTCCCCATGAGATCATATAGCTGTGTCATATGTCTGACTATTCAACATTCATGCCTCCTGCTTCAGAGCTGTATTATTGTGAGTTCTGAAGTTCATTGTGTCTTTGGGCAAGAAGCATATGCAAATTCATCTGAATTTTAGCAGCAGTGATACTCGGATGACAAGGCTGTATGAATGAATGAAGTAAAGAAGGTTCCAGGCAATCCCATTTTAGTGATATAGTAAGAGAAAGGAGCTCCAGCTGGACAGAAGTATCAAGAATTACATACCAATATTTCATAACTGGTGCAATAAAAGATTTTTTTTCTTTTGTAGGATACAGTAAAAAAGATTTGTGTTAAACAAGTAGAAACACTGAAAAAGTAAGTTGCTTTCATTGATATTATTTTATCTATTACACCTTTAAATCGTTCAGTTAAAACGTCTACATTTAATGTTGTTCTTTTTATATTGAAATTTGCATTGAGAGACTAGTTTAATTTCATCTTCCGTTCCAATTTGTTTTTATCCTTAGATAGGTAATATCATAAATATTTCCTTTTGTTTCAGAAACATTACTGTTATTAAGGATTATATGTAAATTCCCAAGTCGCAAAGCTTAATGAGCCTACATGATCTTCGTATTTTCAGTATCATTGCACTTAACATTTTAGCCTTTGCACTTGCGTTTTAAATGAAAAAAATACAATTATCTGAAACTATGATGCTGTCGGTGAAGTAAGACTTCTTGTAAACAAAATATTGTAACTTTATTCCCAGTAATGTTTCTGCATAGGGCCATCCTCAGTCAGAATCACAAGGTATGCAGGTAGCAGTAAATATGTTAAAATGTATGTTATTCAGGGAATTGAATTTTCCTTACTAAAAACACATGAAAAGAGCTTTTCATGAGCATGTTCTTGTTTCTCCTCTGTTCTATCCGCCAAGCTGGCACAAAGCCACATCCGTTGCAATTTTCTCAAATTGTATTTCATCCTGAAATAGTGCTCCCTATTATTACCTTGCTTTTATTCAGTACAATTACTGTTGGTTAGTAGAAATATTGTACTGAGTGGATAAAGATGCTTTTTCTGGCATAAATATATCAAGAATAAATTCACAAATTCTTATAAAATACATCCTGTTGTAGAAAAGGTATTAAAAATAATGATTTAATTTTAATGTGAAAGGATAATTCAACTTGAAAGTATAAGTAAAAACTGGGAAACACTTAAGAACAGTTATTGTGTGAGGAATGAGATCAGGTATCACTACCTCACTCTTTCCAGCATCAGATCCTAGAATCAGCAATACAAAGATATTCGAGTTAGCTGCAAACATTTATATAACGCTTAATAATATATGCTTTTCTGACTTCAGTCTGGTTCTGCAGCTACTGTGCGTACCCATTGTACATTTTATCCACAAGCATCATAAGGATAATGGAGATGTGACTATAAATAGAAAATAATTGCTCATACACTATGCAGAGGATACACAAATTCATCGTACATTCAATAGTACCAAGGTTAGGACTCTAAATAGTCAAGAATATTTTTTAAAAGGGGCTCATTCAACAGAAGTGTTGTAAGACTGACTAATGCAAGACTACATACAGAGGAAATAGTTGCAGCCCTATATACCTACATCTTGAGAGATTATATCCTGGAATATAGTGACTCTCTATAAACCAGGATTGTGGGGAGTAAGCAACCTGGATTGCACAACCATTGTGATAATATGGCAAAAACAGCTAATGCAATCCCAAAATATGCTAACAAAGAAGTAGTGAAGAGGAAAAATAAACTTATTTTATGAGACCAGGCTGGCTGAAATCAGCAAAACGCCAATCAGAAGACCTTAAAAAACAATGAAGAAAAAAAAAGCCCGCCACCACCAACAAAACCAGCCTGAAGGGCATACACATTGAGCTCCAGCTACAAACTGGGCAGTGATTCCATGTATGCTATCTCGTGTTTTGTAAGCATTTTATTTCTTGTTTTCTGTGATACCACCTATCAAGTTGTTTTTTAATGTCATTACAGAAATAAACTAAGAAGGAAAGACTGAAAGTTCAGACTGAATTAAAAATGCGTATAGTTTTAGCAGTGAGGATTGTTGAAACAGACAGGGGAATATGATGAACGTGCCTTCTCTGAAAACTAGTTTGGTGGCCCCTTAAGAAGTTTTGCTTTAGATTAAAAAAAACCATTGGGTTAAATGAAGAGATAATTGGCTGTGTTATGGATTCAGAAGATCGTGTCAAATGACCTCTTGCTGTATTCTAACCTTTTAACCTGTGAATGCCTGTAGTGAATCAGCATGGTCACTCTTGGGTATTCTAGGGACAGAAACTTGTCTAAGTAGTTCAGTATTCTTCATTCCATCCAGACAATTAAAAAGGACAAGAAACATAGCTCATTCTCATAGAGATGTCCTGGCATGCAGGACATCATCAGTTAAACATCATCAGTTGGGTGGAGAGGAATCTTATGAGGTTCAACAAGGTCAAGTATAGAGTCCTCTCCATCTGGGAAGAAATAACCACACACATTAGTATAGGTTAGGGGAGTATATTAGTATAGCTGGAGAGGAGATTTTTGGAGAAGCACCTGGGTGCCCTAGTGGACAATAGGTTCACCATGAGCCAGCAGTGTGTCCTTGTGGCCAAGAAGGCCAGTGGTATCCTGGGGTGCATTAAAAAGAACATGGCCAGCAGGTCAAGGGAGGTGATCCTCCCCCTCTACTCTGCCCTGGTGAGGCTACATCTGGAGTACTGTGTCCAGTTCTGGGCTCCCAAGTTCAAGAAAGACGGAGAACTACTGGGGAGAGTCCAGCAGAGGGCTATGAAGATGATGAGGGGCCTGGAGCATCTCCCTTAGAAGGAAAGGCTGAGAGACCTGGGACTGTTCAGCCTTGAGAATAGAAGACTGAGAGGGCATCTTATCAACACTCATAAATATCAAATGGGTGGGAGCTGAGTGGACGAGGCCAGGCTCTTTTCGGTGGTGCCCAGTGACAGGACAAGGGGCAACAGGTACACAGTGGAACACAGGAAGTTCCATACTAACACAAGAAGGAACTTCTTTACTGTCAGAGTGACAGAGCACTGGAACAGGCCGCCCAGATGCTTTCCTGTTACCTACTATAGGGAACCCTGCCTTAGCAGGGGGTTGGATTGAAGGATCACCAGAGGTTCCTTCCCACACTACAGTTGTGTGATTCGGTAGTTTCCTGGACCGCCATTCATTTTTATTCTCTGTATTTAGTGGATTCTCCTTGGATATGTCTATTGAGATGCTGTATAGCATTGAACGCCTACATAGTTGGACACATAAACTTAAAATAAAGGTAAATTAATTTCCCTATAACCGTTCCTCTGCTTTAGCAGTTCTGCTGTGTATTAAAAAAGGAACTTTAATCCTAGGAAATGCGTGTGCTAGATCTGTGTGACTTTGTACAGTATTCTTTCCACAAACTGACAAACTGACTGTTCTCTGTTTTTCTCAGATGAAAATTTCTGTTGTGTTTGAATCCTTTTTGTTTTGTTTGTCTTTGTGTCTTAAAATATGTTCAGGAAAATGAATGATATTTGAAAGAATATAATCTGTAAATAGCAATTGTACCTTTAAAAATTTATATAATCTTTCTGGAAAAGATCTCTGTTACTACCCCTATTAAATGGTCTGTATTCATTCCCTATCCTCATGAATCACAATTTTATTTTGTACTAGTAAAATATATTTACTGTACAGTTATTAAACTGAGATTACACGCCTGTTTTTTCCCTTCTTCTAGAAAACAGAATGCAAGGCTGTAATTAAGACCAGAGAAAACAGTTATTTGGACAGTAGTGGCTTTGGTCTGGATATATGGATTTCCCATGCCTATCTACCCCGAATGTGGGTAGAGAAGCATCCCAACAAAAATAGTGAGGTATGGCACACCTGTTATACAGTTTATGAGGTAATGTGTTAAAACATAATAAACAGATGGAGACCATAGGCAGTGGTCAGTAGAATCTTGGTGATTTTTATCCTTTGCCTCGTAATAGAGTGAAGGTTGAGGTGCAGTTTCAACACAGTGTCCAATCATACTTCTGTTGAAACACTTTTTTCTAACTGTTGTGCTGCTGCTTGTATTTCAGAAATGTGACTGTACTGTTTAAATGGATAGTGGCGGTTATGACTGTAAAAGATAATACCTGTAATTTTTTTTTTTTTTTAAATTGGAGAAGAGAATTGAATACTGTTTGGCAAAGAGTGAATTGGGTTGTAACATTAAATCACAAAACTCCATTTTCAATTTTTCACATGAAACCTGAGATATAGGTAAAGCATAGGAAAGTTGCACTTTTCAAGAATTAAAAGTAAATGAAATATATTTGCTAAAATTTTCAAATATTACTTTATTCTGCTCTCATTCCGTAATGAGGAAAATGAAGATGCATGGGTACATTTCTAATGCAAAAGTATTTGTTCGCTGCACTGATTTTGTTTCTCTCTCTGTAGGCTTGCATGCTTGTATTCCAACCAGAGTTTGAAGCAGCATTTGATGAAGAGCAGCTGTCCAGTGAAATTATTATTTTACTAGATTGCTCAAATTCTATGGCAGGATCAACTCTATTGCAAGCAAAGCAGATTGCTTTACATGCTTTAAAACAGCTTAGTTCCAGACAAAATGTAAATGTAATCAAATTTGGCACAAGTGAGTTTCTTTGTTTCCTTCTTAACTGTAAGCCACCTTTTACTTGCCTTGACTTAATTTTATGTGTATCATTATTATCAAACCAACTTAATACACTGAACTGCAACTTGAAACATGTAGCAGTACGATGCATTTCTACTCTGTTATTCTAGTCATGAAACTTAAACTTGTGTTTCCACAGTGTTGATAGATGCTTAATATTTTAATGCTCTTAATATCTTTGTTGACAGATTTCTCAGAATTTTCTTCATTTTCAAAGAACACCGTAAAGGATTTGGCGTCACTAACTGAGTTTATTACAGTAAGTAAATCAGTACGGTTGTATTCTAAAGAACACTTCTTTGAAAGGGATGCTTATCATTACAGAAGTTACCCAACTTTTTCTTTTCTTTAGGTTAACTTCTAAGGTTTTTTTTATAACTTAGTCTATTTGAATTATATTTACCCTAGTAACAAGCACAACCACATCTAAATATTAATTCAGCTACAGTTTAAAGTAATTGCTTAAGTTGTTATTTTGAAGCTAAGTAGGTATCTGTATTAGGAAATAATTCAGTGTTTCCCCCTAAAATAATCCTTTGGAATTCATGCTTCTCGTTACCTGCCCACAGCGGAATAGAGGAAATTATTTACTTCATAAAATCACAGAATGGCTGAAGCTGGAAGAATCCTCTGAAAGTCATCTGCTCCAACCCCTGCCAGAGCAGGGACACCTAAATCAGGTTGCCCAAGACCATGTCTAGGTGGCTTTTGAAGATCTCCAAGGAGGGAGAGTTTACAGTTTCTTCAGTCTGTTCCAGTACTTTGTTACCTGCACAGTAAAGAAGTGCTTCCTGATCATAGAATCATGGAATCATAGAATTAGCTAGGTTGGAAAAGACCTATAAGATCATCCAGTCCAGCCATCCACCTACCACCAGTAACCCCACTAAACCATGTCTCTCAACACAACATCTAAATGTTTCTTGAACACCTCCAGGGACGGTGACTCCACCACCTCCCTGGGCAGCCCATTCCAGCGCCTGACCACTCTTTCAGAAAAGTAGTATTTCCTAATGTCCAGCCTAGATCTCCCCTGGCACAACTTGAGGCCATTCCCCCTCATCCTGTCACTAGTTACGAGAGAAGAGGCCGACCCCCAGCTCACTACAACCTCCCTTCAGGTAGTTATAGAGAGCGATAAGGTCTCCCCTGAGCCTCCTCTTCTCCAGACTGAACAATCCCAGCTCCCTCAGCCGCTCCTCATAAGGCCTGTGCTCCAGACCCCTCACCAGCTTTGTCGCCCTCCTGTGAACGCGCTCCAGGGCCTCAATGTCTTTCTTGCAGTGAAGGGCCCAAAACTAGACACAGTATTCGAGGTGCGGCCTCACCAGCTGATGTTAAGCTTCCTTTTGGAAATCTATAATTTGTAAAAGAAGGCAGCATTTAGATGGGCCAAAGGACTTTTAGTGAGAAGAAAAATGCTTTAGTCATCAAAAGGTCAGATGTAGACTATTTAGGATGACCAGGTTTGGTTAGTTCTATATCTTAGTAGGCTCTTCATCTGTAAATAAAGCCTCTTGATGCTAGCATAATATTTAAGATACTAACATAATGGATGGTAAGATGCAAATGATTGATGCAAAGTAACACAGAGGGGAAAAAAGTGCTAACTGTACCTGTATGATGTTGGGCTTCCTGCAGTAAAGAGATGCTGGAGCCACATTAAATAGTCATTTTTAAACCAGGGCCCACTGTTCAGCAGCAGTCAAACAGGTAAACACTTAGGTAGCAGTACAAATCTGTGTTGCTATGGTGTCTTGAATACTGTAGACATTTCTGGTCATTGCATCTCTAAGTAAAGAGCTGGAGATAGAGAAAGCAAAGATGGCCAGGTATATGGAAGACATGCTGTGTGAGGAAAAGACTTTTCCTGATTTTTTCAGTTTCAATTGCATCCTTATATAGTCATCTCTTTTCCAGGATAAACAGAGAGCAAGAGGAGAATAGGAGTGGTTATTTGCTGTTTCTCACCTGTGGGGTCATAGCACACCCAGCAAATGATCAGACAGCAGATTTCAAAGAAAACCTAAACAGTATGATAAAAAGTGGAACTTCTTGTCACACTTGCTATTGAGGGTAAACTATTCTTCAGTTCAGAAGTGGGATAGGCAGATTAAAAGATAGCTGTAATGATGTAAGGATGCAGTAATCTGGATAAAAACTCCAGTTCAAGAAATTCCCAAAGCTCTGATTACTGAAAGTTCTGAGACTATTTTGGGAGAAGAATTTATAATTGTTGTTATATACTTTGCCTATGCATTCTTTTGCCTAAACCAGAGAAGATACAGAATGAGATTAACCTCAAGCTCTACCTCTTAATTGTAATTATGGAAGAGCAGGAGCAAAATAAAAATTAATAATTGATCATTTATATTTAAATAAATGTATAGTAAATAGCAAATCAATTATGTATTAGATGTTATTTTAGAAAAGATAAATTAAGTTTAAACTAAGACTGTAATACTTTACTTTTCAGTCTGCTACAGCAACGTTGGGAAACACTG
This sequence comes from Numida meleagris, assembly GCF_002078875.1. Classification (NCBI taxonomy): domain Eukaryota; kingdom Metazoa; phylum Chordata; class Aves; order Galliformes; family Numididae; genus Numida; species Numida meleagris. Next base: position 177,100,793 of record NC_034409.1, on the reverse strand, counting down.
ATTTATGGAAGACCTTGCGTTACTTAAGTTTACTATTTCCTTCTCAAGGACATCGTAACATTCTTCTTATATCCGATGGACACATTCAGAATGAGAGTGTGACCTTCCAGCTTGTGAAAGATAATGTCCACCATACAAGGTTATTTACATGTGGTGTTGGGTAAGTACCACCTTAACTAGCGATTTGATTTCCTTTCAAATCGCTGATATTTTATTTGAAATGAGAGATTAATAAGCTGGGAAGTGTCAGATGCTTGGGTGTACTATCTTAAACATTTTTAGATTATTTTTAGATTAAATGCAGAAATGTTTCCATACATTTAATAACCAAAATGAAAAATACGTAAGGTAAGATACCTACAATAAAGTTAATTCTATGTTCAGGTAGCCTTACCTATTCATATCTTTCTTCATTATAACAACTTTACTTTTTAAGAGTAAAATCAGAAAATATGAGAATTAACACTTTAATACTTTGCATTTCATGTTTTGGTATAGTATAATTTTGATGGTGGAATTTCAACACAACATTAATAGTTGTATAATTTCATGATTTAATTTTCATTTGTTTTGTAAAGACAGTGCAAGCATTAGGTTCCCGAACCTGTGGTACATTTCACTGCTGGAATGCAAGCTACTTCAAAATGATGTGAAAATGAACCTCCTCCACTCCAAACCAGCCTTTCAGAGAAAATCAGGGAGTGACTGTTCCAGTACAGTCAACTTTTTTGGTGAACAGCCAAATTCACACTTCCTCCTCTCTAATGGAGACAGCAGAAAGGAGACAGATTTCTCTTTTACATGTGCATTATCTACCCAGAGTGGGGGAGCAGGAGCAACTGCTACCACTGTAACTTAGCTCAAGTCTTCCACAATGATAGAAATACTAGAGAGAATGAAGCTTGGGAACATTAGGTACAAACTGAGGTGTACAGCTGTATGATGCTATCTGTGTTATAAAGACCTCTTAGCAATCACAGGAACAAGCAAAACCTCACTGAAATTCATTGTAATGTAATTCAATTGTTCAGTAATTAAAAAAAAAAAAAAAAAAAAAAGGAAAGATTTGTACATATCTGAAATGCCTTTGAAAAAAAAAAGGTTTACAGCTAGGTATTTCAGATTGCCAGGCATAAGTGGGAAGGAGTCAGATAGTATTAGCTTCTTACCATTCCTTGGGAGAGCTCGGAAGGATACATCAAAATAAAGACCAGTGGTGAGGGTCCTGTTCTTCTAGAACATTTTTTACTTTTTCCATGGCTCCATCAACATTCCCCAATTCTCATAGCTGTGAGCCCTCTAACAGCACTGCACAAGCACACCCCTCAGCCCATGGGCCAAGCATCCCAGTACACTTCCAGTGTAATCACACATTTCAACTATAACAGAATTTGCATCAGCTCACAGTATAGAACAGATGGTGCATGTCACCTTACATGCTAACATCCTTTTCAACATGCTTACAGTCATGTGATGTTCATGTTCAGCATATTTACATTCATATTCTTGCTATGACAGAATTGGGCCTGGGGATGGATTGTCTCAGTGCTGGTAGGCTGAGGAGATATGGCTTTTAATAGTTCCTCAGGACCTATAAAACAAATGTGTGATGCTAATGTGCAACAGTCTGCTTTCAGGAGGCAGGATCTGTGTTTAATGTTTTACATTGTTAAAGAACGAATTGGGAAAGAGTTGTGAAAAAGAAGTTGGCTCTACGGTTCCGATTAGTACTTCTGTGTAGACAGTTGTTTAGAAGGCTGTATTAATAAAGAACAGTCATCATTATCACAGCTTTATCTGTGACAGTTCTCTTCAGGTGAATGAAAAAAAAATCATAGAATCATAGAATAGTTTGTGGTGGAAAGGATCTTAAAGACTATCCAGTTCCAAACCCCTGCCATGGGCAGGGACAGCTTCCACCAGATGTTACGTGTTCTTGTTATAAAACATAATGGTACTATTTGTACCGTTCAGTTTTGTCTCAAGGAGATTTGGTGGCACTTCAGTGGGTTTCTCTAAGACAGTGCTATGATCCTATCAGCAACTGAATCTAACTGTCTGACAAAGAATCAAGACATAATATTCTGTTTCTCACCCACAATAATTTTCATCTGCTTAATTGTTCTCCTGAAATCATCTCTAAAGTCCTCTTTTGTCTATATATCTATGATAGCTTCATAGTAGTCAGACTTGGGGAGAAGAGCCTGCGGTTCTATCAGGCTGATAAGTGTTACCATATCGATTATGTTTTCCAGAAAGTAACGTTCCCTAATTGACTCTGGATTTAGCTGTAAGATGATTGTGCCCATACTAAATAGTTCTTCTGAGACTGAGGTTAATCAGTTTAACCAATTAGTTGACATCATTTTATTGATCCTTATTGGTGTTGGACGTAAGTTAATTTCTCCTCACATCCTTGCATTAGGACATGGAGATACTCATATGCCATATAAGTTCCTCAAATATTATTGGGAAATCTGTAATTCAGCAGCATCTTCATTAGCTCAATTGCTTTCAGTTGGTCCATACCCTGAAAAACAGTGTGGAATTAAAAGAATTCAAATTCAAAAAACTTGGAATACTAACTAAAACCAAGGTATTTAGAAATGGTATGAGAAGTAGAAATGAGATCATACGACTTAATGATTTGATTCAATAATTACATGAAGATTTGTTTTTATGTTAGTTCCACAGCAAATCGACACATGCTGAGATCTTTGTCCCAGTATGGAGCTGGAGCATTTGAATACTTTGACTCAAAATCAAAGTACAACTGGGAGACAAAGGTACACTTACAAATCCTGAATGTATTCAGTATGTCATCATTGATATATCAGTATCTAATACTGAATATTTTCAGTATCTCAGAATGGGAGTTAGTACTTTTTCTTTTCATGAGTTAATCAGGCTTATTACAATAAGATAAAGGAGAGGCATTTGATAGAAGGTGGACGGGGATATGCTTGTCTATCACGCCTTTTTTATTTTAAATATAAATGCGTAGTAATTGAGAAAGGGAAGTATTTAGTTTGAGTATTACAAAGGTGTCAGGTGCATGCCTTGTTTTCAGCAGGAATGTGCTAGAAAGGGATACTGACAAGTTCTTTGATAAGGGAGGGAATTTGCCACTGTACTTGCCCCACTTTCCTGTTCATATTGGTCACTGAATGTGTAAAAGAAAACAAGAAAGCCGTGACTTAGTTTTTCTAGTCTCTTTGAAAGAGATCTGTACTTTTCCTGAGTAAGTGCAATGACTCCAACTTGGAAAAAAGTTGATGAAATGTCAGACTTTGTAAGTAATTCTCCCTGCATGGAAAAAATACAGTTTCACTTCTGTCATAGCTCACAGTCCATCTGCAGCATTGTCCTTGCTGTAATGTCGAGGACTGTAGCAACTGCATTCCATAACTTTTGACTGTTGGTACACCTGGAAGTTACAGGCAATCTAGGACCCCATGTGCAGTGCTTCTCAGTTTCACAGTATAGTTCTGTGTCTACAGCTCTGTCCTGTGCCTTGAATCTGGTCCCTCCTGCAATAGAGACAGCTGAGGAGGGACTGCAGCATGGCTAGTATCTGGCATGTTTTTGTCAGGGGAGAGGAATGAAGGCATGAGTTTATGCTCTTGTTAGTCTGGCTGCCATTTGAGTGATACATGCAAAGTTATCCAAAGCAGACCATGGAGATGTGCAGAACTTTTCACACATTTCAGAGTTCCCACACAGGAGGTGCTGGGTGTAGCCGGCCATATTCTCTAAATTGTTTGCCAATCTGAAGAAACTGCAGTCTCAAATCTTAGCTTGCACTTAAAAGCCAGTGCAATAATAGCTGAGTGATTATCCTCACTACCTCCAAATGTTGAACTCATTTTTACCAGTATGTGGTAACAATTTTACAAGTATGGGCCTTTAGTTGTACCAAAAATAAAAAGGAAAAAAAAAAAAAGGGGGCAAATGGAAATATGTTATTTCTGTATTCAGATATATTTTCTCTTAAAAGCCTAGAAGCAAACAGAGCTAATTTGTTTTCTTTCTTTACACAGATACAGAGCCAGGTGTCTAGAATATTTTCTCCAGGATGCAGTTCTGTTTCTATTAAATGGCAACAGTTTGATATAAATGCACCAAAGCCAATGCAGGCTCCTGCTCAAATACAGTCTTTGTTTACCAATGAGAGGCTTCTCGTCTATGGATTTGTCCCTCACTGTACTCAGGTAAAGACTGGGATACAAACTACTGGACAGAAATTCACATCTGAAAAGATTGCAAGATGTATTGTGTTGTATTATGTCATGTTATATATCCTTTATGCAGAGTGCATTTAGCTTCTTCTTCACTGCTAAATATAATTCAGTATTTAAACACCTTTATTAGTCTTCCTAGTAAGTTGCAGAGAGGAGAAGGATACCTTATTTAATGTTCAAGTCACCGTACTTTAATAAATGCAAGATTCCTTTCTTTGCAACTGTCCCCTTGTTGTAAGGGGAAATGTTCTTACAGATTTGGGTTACATTCTGGAAGCAGAATAGCATTCATGTGTTCTGGTAGCACAGCATAAAATAGAGAAGGAAACTTCTTTTTTTCATTATAGGCCACCTTAAGAGCGATAATAAATGACCGAGAACTACAAACTGTGGTGTCAACTACTGAATTACAGAAGACAACAGGAACAGTGAGTTTGTCCAACATTATCTGCATGTACCACAGTGAGCGAAGCTGCTTTAAGCAACAACATGCTGCATTGTGCTTCTTTGAGTGAACTGAAACTCCTCTTTTCAGTAATTCTTGCTCTTTTATTTTTGCTTCTGATGTTTTAGCATACACCAACAGACTTCAGGCTTTTAAAGGGAAATCATTTTACATACAAATAACATGTTTCTAACTCAAAACTTGAACTTCTCAGAACAGGAGACGCTGCTTCTTATTGAGACAACTTATTTGGGCTCTAGTTTTACCCTTGCACTGGCAGCTCTTCAGGTGATTTCTGCATGCTGCATCATTCTCTTTCAAGTTGTAAATTGTGCCCATGTGGAGAATCTTCTCACTAGTTTTTAATCTTTAAAAATGTCTAAACATTAAAGTGCCCCTAACCTTTCAGCTGCTTCAGTAACAATGAAGTAACTTAATAGTATTTATATAAAGGAAAGTACAGCACTGATCTTGGAAAGGTAAACAAGCTAAAAAAACCCATTTATTAAATCTAATGGATGTCTATAATTTAAAAACCAACAGAACAGTCTCCCTTCAGTATTGACTCTGATATGGCTATCATCCTTTCCCCACTGAGGAGCTGATTTGTTTTCATATAGAAAAGATTTTGTTCCCTATTTAGCGTAGTCCACTTTGAAAGCTAATATTGTGGGTTGCAGTATTAGAACAGTTAGTTTCCCAGGACATGCTCTAACACAGGCAAGTGAAACTGACAAGCAGAAGCAATGTGTTTGCTTAACATGAAGAATTTTTGCTTTTTAAAAATATTCTGTAGTACAAATTCCAGATGTAGTTAAAAAAATACAGCTTTGAAAGGTGTCAGGTGTAATGACAAAATGTTAAAAAACAGGACCAAAATTAGAAACCATTATTAATTCTTGATGTTTCAGATGAACACTGAGCATTCCTATCTGTTTCTTTTGCTAATTCACCTTAGCTCAAAAGTAGCTTATGAGGTTATCTTAAGAAGTGGCTCCCTCCAGCATATATCTTATTCTTCCAAAAACAAGCCAGTGCGAATGTTTGGGCAGTTGGAACTGGAATATGGCAGTACTTTCCACATCACCTTCACGGTGCTCCTTCTCTCTGTTACCTTTAATATACCAACGAAACAAAAATCATTTCTCTTTCCTATGAAAGACTGATTCCATTTTAAAAAGCAATTTCTAGTTAATAGACAGTATTTCCCTCTTCTGTATACAAACCCTCAGGTCAAAAATGACTTGATTGTGGTAGACCTAATGACTCTTTAAAAGTTAAACACAAATGCAATTTACTTTCCCCCCAAATTCTGTATTTTTATGCACAGGACTCATTTATCTATCTTTAGCTATCTAGATATTCCTGTTTAAGTCTGAGGTGATTGTCCAGGCTCCATTTAGAGTTACTGGAGAGAATTTTTTTCCTCCAGAAAGGAAGTTCTCCCTACTTGTTTTAGATAGCTGTTTCAAAATGAGATGAATTACCTGGTGGTTTTTCTGTTCATTCCTTTGCTTTTTCTCATCTTTGACACTAGTGAGAATGTGTGCAACAAGTGAAGACCTGATTATCTTTTAGCTTGATAAAGTTAAGTGAAATAAAACTATACCTTAGGTGCAAGTTATGATTGCTTTTTAAATGCAGAATTAGCTTGACCCCTAGAAAACTGGATTCTGTGTATATATGGAAGCTATCTGCCTCACAGTTTATTTCATAAATAAAAGGAAGAATTTTAAATACAGATATATATATATTTCTTTTTCTTATCATCACCTTTGTTTTCTTTCTAGGTGCTACACAAACTCACAGCGAGAGCTTTCATTAGGGACTATGAGGATGGTATTCTTCATGAGAATGAAACAGAACATGAGGTTTGATAATCTAAAAGCAAAAATGTGTATTTAAAATGGCAAATAGCAAATATTTCAATAGAATAGAGATGATTTTTTTGCTGTGTTCAACATAACTTTAAGGTTGCAGTTCCGGTGTCACTTTATGGTTAAGGTTACCATATAGTAATACATTTTCCCACTAAATGAGATTTTGAAGAATTTTGAGACAGTCTTGTATTCTTCCCCATTATGAGAATGTCTTTTGTGGGCATAATGTGTATATATTTTTCCTAATCTATACTCATCATGGCAGGCCATTGGTGGTTCTTCTTTCCTTCTGGCACGTAACATTTTTGTTTCCTGAAGTTCAGAATATACTAGTAAAGGCAAAGTCCTTATCTTTTGTATAGGATAGGGTGGAAGATAATGACACTTCTCTGTGTCCAGTTCTGGGCTCCCCAGTGCAAGAAAGACAGAACTACTGCAGAGAGTCCAGTGAAGGGGGCCACAAAGATGATGAGTGGCCTGAAGCATCTCCCTTAGGAGGAAAGGCTGAGACACCTGAGGCTGTTCAGCCTGGAGAAGAGAAGACTGAGAGGGGATCTTTTCAACACCTATAAATATCTAATGGGTGGGAGCCAAGTGGATGGAGCCAGGCTCTTTTCAGTGGCATCCAGCAACACGATAAAGGGCAATGGGCACAAACTGGAACACAGGAACATGAGAAAAAACATCTTTACTTTGAGAGTGACAGAGCACTGGAACAGGCTGCCTATAGATGTTGTCTAACTAGAGAAAATACGTGCCCCTGCCCAAAGGTAAGAGAGTAGAGAAAGTTAGAAGGCATAGAGAGTTAGGAAGGCCAGTATATTCGCATGAGCTCTTCCTTTTACATCTCTCTATTTTGAGTGCATTAGCGTGTTTATATATTCCATTCTTATATCTGTTGATTTTATCTGATTATGTTTTTTCTACGTCTTTCATTTAATCCTTAACAATCTAGATGAAGAAGCAAATCTTGAAAAACATGATTATACATCTCAGCTTGGAGAACTCAATTATAACCCAGTTTACAAGCTTCATTGCGGTTGAGAAGAGGGTATGTTTTCTATAAAATACCTTGTTCCCATTGTCTTATCTGTCAAAAGACTCTACATTCTTTAACATTACACATATCAAAACCAATCTTCCTTTAGCTGAACAATGTTTATTACTTTAGAAATAGAGAAAAAACTACGATTTTTGAAATTATTTTTGTTTCTTCTGCAATGCAGCGAGTTATTTTTATCTTTCTCATATTTTGCTTGACCTCACTTTACAATCAAACCTTGTCAGTCAGTGTGTTCCTGTTGGGAACTGCCACAAGGGTTTGTAATCTGTGCTAGAGCTGTGGAAGCCAAATTGTTCAAAGAGCAAGACCATATGAAGTGTACTAATAAATCCTTCTTCATGCATAAGCCACAGAACAACTATTTTTCATAAAAAAGTAACAATAACTAACCATAGCAAACTGGCCACTCTGGTCATGGATTTCTGAAGAAATGGGTTTTGTATGGCAAAAGTCATTCCTGGAAAGTCTGTGTTGAGTGGTAAACAGAAGGAAGCCAAAACTTGAAAAAAATCTCTTCTAATACTGCAGTAAAGTATGGAACTTTTTTTGTTTGTTTTCAGCATTAGAACAGTGTTAGGAAGAACAAAAGCTTTGCATCAAATGGGAAGAAATGCATAAAAATGACAATCTCGAAATTCAGGGGTCCATAAGAACTTTCAAAGGGGAAGTAGTATCACAATAAGCAACATGGTAACAGTTGGAGTAGGTAGTAGATGGGGTACAGAGAATGGGAATTCATGCAACCAAATATGCATGTGTACGTTTAGAGATAAATCAGTCATTTCTAACTTCTCATGGTAATTGAAATAGATATTTCTAGAGCTTGATTCATCTCATCTTGAAGTTAAATATCTAAGTTCAGATGAACTTCCTCAAAATATCTTTTTTCAGCACTGATTATAGGGGTCACCTTTAGTCAGTATTTGAGATTCAAGGATCTTTTCCTCCCTGCAGTCCATTTCAATAAGCTGGAAGTCAGGCAAAAAAGTCAGGAAGCCTGCATTGTTGAAAAAGGAGCTCCTGGCCAAGCTCAAATATAAAAGGAGTATACTGAAGGTGAAAGCAAGGACAGGTAACCTGGTAGGAATATAGATACATTCTCTGAGTATGTAAAGATGTAGTTAAGAAAGCCAAAGACCACATAGAGCTGAATCTGGCAGGGGATGCCAAAGGCAACAAGAAGGGATTCCGTAAGTATATAAGTGGCAAAAGGAAGACTAGAAAAAATGGAGGCCCGCTGAACAAGTGCTGAATAAGGCAGGGGTCCCTGCAATGCAGAACACAGAAAAGGCTGAGGTACTGAATGCCTTCTTCACCTCAGCCTTTACTGGCAAGCTTTCAGAAATCCAAGGCCTCAGAAACCAAAGTCTACAGCAAGGAAAATATAGTGCTGGTGGAAGAGGGTCAGGTTAGGGTATACTTAAGCAAACTAGACGTACATAAGTCCCTGGGCCCTGATTGAAGGCACCCAAAAGAGCTGAGGGAACTGGCTGATGTCATGGCAAGGCTACACTCAGTAATCTTCAAATGATCTAGGAGAAGTGCCCTCATCTTCTTGACATGGTTTTGCAAAAAGCAATGTGCTTTAAGCATTACTGTAAGAATGCTTATGTTTACTTTTGTTAAAATTAGAGCAATAGGACACTGACAGAAAGATCTGTATGTATAAGATAATGCTTTTTTTTCCTCAATTGTTGCTGGCAAGGATTTGAAAAAATTGTACATACAAATATATGCTGTCCAAATTCATGTTTCATGTGAATCTATTTACTGGGAGTAGATTGTTCCTCAACATAGTCAAAAATTAGAAGTTAGATTTACTACTTACTGGTATACACTGAGCATTTTTAATGTACTACTCTTTCTGCTTGTTCTGTTTTCAATACGTTTTGAATGGACAAATAAAAAATGCACTGTCTCTGTTATGACAGATTTTTCTGGTCTAACAGTTATCATAACTAAGAATTAAGCAAAGACTGAAGAGAATTTTCAAGTTTATAACTGTGATGAATTTTATTTTAGGATGCTAATGAAATTTGTTCTGCTGATGTTCCAAACATCCTGGAAATTATAGCTCAGGAAGATGTTGATTTTTTACCTTACATGGACTGGGAACAAGAGCCAATGGGATCTGGCAGCTTATTTTCAGAAGATAATTACGTGATACCTCCATTTGATGTATGTTCTTGTTACTAACTTTTCTGGTATATTATCCAGTTGTGGCGCCATATTATATGTGATAATATACAGCCATTGTTTATGAAATTTCTTCAATTTTTGAATTATTTAGAAAGTAATTAATTCCACACTGGTATTGTGTGGAATTTTAATATAAACACTAAAATTGGAGGAATCTGTCCCAAAAATAAAATACATTTTAAAAAAATACAGAAGTTTAGAGAGAAAATATGATAGTTTAGGCCCCTTCTCTCTTCCAGCAGAAACTAACACTTCTTGAATTTAAAGTTTTACCTACAGTAACATATTCTTATGAGAGAATGCTTTTGCAGTTTTCTTGAACTGCCTGAGCTACTATTAAATGTCCACAGTACAGATAGCACTCAAATCACGGATCCATCCTTGTCTACACTGGCTAAAACCGACTGGGATGCCAGCTGTCATTACTGATCTCACTGCAAACTCCCTGTGTTTTGCTGGCTGTATGCATTCTTACCTACAGTGTGCTGCATTCAGCTACCAAATACTTTGCCTACTACAACTCTTGCAATTCCTCAGGTGAATTTCATTTGCAGATTTAATGGTCAAACTGTGTTTTTTGTTTCTCTTGAACGTAGTTCATCCACATAGCATAGACTGGTATCCAGCTCTGAAATGACAAGCAAGAGGTGTGTGAAAATGGATGCTTCTTTCTTTATTTCTCCTGCTAGCAGATCATTGGATAGAGGCGCACAAGGAGAGTGGGGCCATCAAGGAAGATCAAGGTTTTGATGAGATGAGAAAATCCTGAACTAGTGAAATAGGATGGTTGCTAGTTAAGGTAGCTTTTGTCTTTGGAAACTAGCCAGCAGGTGTAATTCTGTTAGTTCATGAAGTCTTAACAGGTTAAAGCTTTACATCTCCAAATTTCATAGGGGAATCATGTAAATCATTATTTGTCTATTAAGTTATGTTGTACATGACCATGATGTGCATTTAAAACAGCTGCGGAACATCACCTTCACCTGTAGTCTGTAATGTAAGCATTAAGACTGTGGATTATTTAGAACTGTCTCTGTGTATACTATAAGTTAGCTCAAAAGAAGGTAACATCAATGTGTATAAATACATGAAGGGCAGGTGCAAAGAGGAGGGAGCCAGGCTCTTCTGAGTGATGCCTTGTGCCAGGACAAGAAGCAGTGGCACAAAATAGAAAACGGTAGGTTCCCTCTAAACAACAGGAGCCACTTTTTTTATTATGAGGGTGACAGAGCACTGGCACAGGCTGCCCAGAGGCTGTGGAGATTCGTCCTTGGAGATCTCCCAAAGCTGCCTGGATGTGGCGCTGGGCACCCTGCTTTGGGTTTCCCTGCTAGAATTGGGTTGGGCCAGATGGCTTCTAGAGGCCTCTGCCAACCTTAACCATTCTGTGATTCTGTGATTCATAAAACCAACGTTTTGATCCTTTGGCCCAAGAACTCCTAGGTAGCAGAGCATGTAGATGTCTACATTAGCATATGTTGGCCGGCTAGCTTTGGCCCAGGCCCACTAGCTTGTATGGAGCAACTACTGGACCTCAGCTACATGGACCAGAATTGCTGTGCATATGTGAACTTCCCAGCTTGATACAGCACAAGCAGGATTCACATTTCACTTTGTGTAGATCCATCTTCTGTATATTTAAATGATATGGTGTGGTAAAACTTCCTTGGATCCAAACCATCATTATAGTTATTGTTTTTATCTTAACAATGTACAACACTTCTCCATTCGTATTTTGTCAGGCAAACTTCACCATAGTAAGGTAGAATAAGGTAGGAATTTAGCTGACACACTACTTTCATCTTGAATGTAAGAATGAGAATATAATGATACTATGCACAACATAAGAAGAAATACTGATTAAAAAGAGGAAAATGCCTTACTAATTCTGGTATTATTTTATTTCCCTGTAATTTTACTAAACAGGATGGTGAGGGAGAATCTAATGCTTGGTCAGATGGTTTCGCAGCTAAGAGATGTGAAACTGGAGATTTCCAATTTCAACTTCAAGAAATTCCTGTTATTGGAAAAAGAACCTCACGGAAAGCCACACCAGTGAGCTTTGGACTTTTTTCTGAAAGTGAAAGCAATACGTGCAGTCTCAAATCAAATTTCAGTTTTGATAATGGCATCACAAAGGCAGAATGTTCAAGAACAATGTCATCTTCATCATGCAAACCTCATGTGATGAATTATTGCAAGACTACTTCATTATTTGGCTCTGGACTAGAAGCAGGAGGAGAAGCTTTTATGACTCAAAAATATTCACTTCCAACACCTGCACTTCCTGCTTATGTGAGTGCTCCTGTACCTCCCCCTTCTTGTTCTCTTCAAAGTCTGTTCGGAGGCACGAAATATGATTTTTCTTGTGTTGATCGCACACCGAATATACTAGTGGTTGGTTCATCTTCATGCACATACTCTTCTGATAAGACTGATGTTGAAAAACAAGTTACTCACAATTCTCCTGTTCTCCAACATTTAAAAAAAACAAAATCAAAACCAAGGTGTAAGAAGAAAATGTTAGTAGGTCTGCACGGTGCTACAGCTTCTGAACAAGAATTTCCTGGGAGAGCTGAAGATTTGGTAAGTCTTCTGTCAGGAGTCCTCTATATACAGAAAGCTACAAGTGTCATGTTGAAATCCAAGCTGCATTCAACTAATGAAACCTGCCTTAAAAATGCTTTTGTTTCAAGGTTTGTTGTTGTACAGCAAAAAAAGAACACGGTAAGGGTGGTAATTAAACTTTCACAAAATCTGAACCTGAAATGCAGAAAGCACTATTTTTGTTTGTTTTTCCATTATTATTGTTTAAAGTGATAAATCTTATAGCCTGAATTCTGTCACTCTAATAGGCAACTTTTAAATGGAGAAAAAGTGCCTCACTAACTACAACAGAGATAGAAAGAAGTCAACAGAAACTTGAGTTTACTTCTGTCAGCTGGGAAGAAATTTTTGATCTCCAAAATCAGGTACAGTACCAATAGTCTATTTGTGCGTTAGTTAAAGTAAAATACATGTAGAAGAAAAAAGTATTTTTACTTTATGCCTGTCCGGAGATAAGCATTTTATAAATGTATCTGGTTTGTTTCCCTTATAAACTGATTTTCAGACGTACATAATGACCTCAGGGTCATGTTATGTTTTATTGCTCTCATGGGCAACTCATTATTGTGGCCTAATAACCACAAGTATCAATAAGGCTGGGACATGACCTGCTGGAGAGGAGCTCTGTGGAGAAGAACCTGGGGTCCTGGTTGATGGCAGGTTGGTGATGAGCCAGCAGTGTGCCCTGATGGCCAGGACAGTCAATGGGATCCTAGGGTGCATTAAAAGGAGCGTGGCCAGCAGGTCAAGGAAGCTGATCCTCCCCCTCTACTCTGCCCTGGTCAGGCCTCACCTGGAGTGTTGCATCCAGTTCTGGGCTCCCCGGTACAAAAAGGACAGGGATTTCCTGGAGACAGTCCAGCGGAGGGCCACAAAGATGATAAAGGGCCTGGAGCATCTCCCCTACGAGGAAAGGCTGAGTGACCTGGGTCTGTTCAGCCTTGAGAAAAGAAGACTCAGGGGTGATCTTATTAATGTTTATAAATATCTTAAGGGTGGGAGTCAAAGGGACATGGCCAACCTCTTCTCAGCAGTCTGTGGGGACAGGACAAGGGTAAGTGGCCATAAACTGGAGCATAGGAAGTTCTGCACCAATATGCGAAGGAACTTCTTCACGGTGAGGGTGATGGAGCACTGGAACAGGCTGCCCAGGGAGGTGGTGGAGTCTCCTTCTCTGGAGACGTTCAAGCCCCGCCTGGATGCCTACCTGTGCAGCCTGCTGCAGGGAGCCTGCTCTGCAGGGGGGTTGGACTCGATGATCTCTGGAGGTCCCTTCCAACCCCTACAATTCTGTGATTCTGTGATTCTAAGGAACCGTGTAAAATTAGGGCCAAAAGTAGTGATATACCTCTGTTTTAGAGCCTCCATCAGTTTGCAGCTTGGAGACTTCCTACAATGTGTATGAAAACACATAGGGGAAGACAGGCAGAAGAAGTAGTTGCAAATAATGTACATTAAGCAAAAAACTTAGAACTAATTGAGGTTTAGAGAATTGGAGAGTGCACGCTGGGAACTTCTGCAGGATAGTGAAACCAGCTGAATGGCTGGTGAATTAAAGGCAAGGAGAATTGAACCAATACCATCCAAGAATCCTGCAAGTAGAAGTCAAAGCAGGTAATGTTTAGCCTCGTTGTTTAGGTGTGCTCCCTGTGGTGGGACAAGTCTCCGTTCCAGCTAACCCATCACCAGTTCGGTGAGCTGTCTAAACTAGAGGCTGAGGTGGTGATCAACAACCAGACTGTGGGCCACACATTCAATATCTGTACATAAGAAACAGAAAGAGGTCTCCAGGAGTATTATATGATCCAAGTCAAGAAACCACTGTGGCGTTCCGCCAGTGGAAACTCCTGTTGTGTGTCCACAGGGACCAGCCATTCACATTGGTGATTTGTTCAACTCCCTTTGGCTGGGATCCAGTATGTCAATTTGTATGCAAAAGTAGGAAAGTATAGCTAACTTAAGCATCAAGAAGAGATGCATATTTTCCTATATTTTGATGGGTTACTTTTATCAGATTATTTCTGAACATTGAACGATTACCATATGGCACACATGGGGATACCACGGGGAATAGACCTGTGATTGACTTAACTCACAAAGTGAGCTTCAAGATTCCTATCGTTTTTAAGCATAATTGCCAACTGCTCAATTTTAGAAAGAAAAACAGTTTCTTACAGGTTCTTACACTGAGGAAGTTTAGTATTCTAACAGAATCTCACTTTTTACATAATTTGGATATTGAATATTTAAAGATCCATTTAAAATCATGTATTGTCTTCTAAATTACCTTAAATGAATCTGTAAATTGTTATCAATTTGTCTACAGTTCTAGTTTTCTATGACATAATGCTGCAAGGACAGATAAAAGTTTTGAAAGTAAGTAACACTGAAGAAATCAGTGGTTGAGTATCCTTCCGAAAGCCTGTCTTCCATTGCATCTGAGAGTAGCAAACTGACAGCTCTAATTTTTGGTAGGAAAAGTCACATGAAGCAGGATTGGTTTTGCTAATTCTATATTTAACAACATAAATAGTAAACTAATTTTAGAGACTTCGCAGTCCCTCTAGAGGAGAGAGATCCATTATTGCTTCTTTAGAGTAAGACAAATGCTTATTTTTGAGCACTTTAAAAACAATTTTCTGAAATAATTTGTTTGAAATAAATTTGATGGCTATGTTGTCATTATGCATAGTTTGTATGCAAGTGAGTTCAAAATTAGTTAGTTCTGTTTGAATTTTTTCATAGCTTAACTACAATTTTCCAGATCAACTAGAAACATTGGGTGGTACATCAAAGGTTTTTGAAGTTTAATTATTCAATCACCTAATTGATCACATGAACTTCAGTTTTGGTGTTTGTGAAAGCTTTAAAAAATATTTTTAAATACTTGACCTTTCTTTTATGTTGTTCCTGACAAATATATTTTCAGTGTTCTCAGTCTCTGCTTATCCATATCTTTGTTTATTCCATAGGATGGCTCTTGGGATCTCAGTCCACAGTTGGGAAAAATCTTGAAATTTGATGTTGATTATTTAATTAACCATTTCCTTATTAGAAAAGGCATTCAGTCACTTGGTAAATACTTTTTTCTGTTATTAAAAAAGCAGTGCATTCTATTACATTTCCTATCCTTACGTATTATTACTTTGTATGTCTGGTGGAACTTTCTGTAAGATATGCTCAGGGTTTAAGTGGATCTCTTAACTGTATTTTTAAAAGCATCTGATTTTAATTATACATTTTCGTCTCAACTTCTCATGCAATATAATGTCCTGATTGCTAAGTACATCTCCTGGAGAAATATGCAGAGGATGTGAAATAGCTGGAATACCAATACAGGTTCTTTTATTTCAGTTACTGTTTCTGCTGTATTAATACCTACTTTAAAAAAAAAAAATGGAAGGAAAGCCTCCTGGGAGAGAGACTAAGACCACTTCTGTTTTTCACATGTCAAATAACATTAATATATAATTCATGCTGTCTGCAGCTCATTCGGTAGGCATTCTGTCTATACACACTTTGTCTGCCGTTTGATTCTGTCAGTTGGTGCTGGCAGCAGACCAGAAAACTTGGGGATGAAAAGGCAATTCATTCTCTCTAAATTGTTAGACGGTGCAACGCTTCATCAAAGGACGAAAATCTTACATCTCCCATTCTTGCATGCATTAAAATCAAAGTAGGTTAGAACCCAAGCAAACACAAACTGCAGACATCCTAAAAAAAACATTACCAGGCTTAAGTCTGAAAGCCAGTGCTACATTTTCTAGATCACTAATGTGAATATTCTTGATAGTACTGACTGTATCATGAAACAACTGAATAGCATCAGAACTTTAAAATTTTTAAAGTGGTGTGGGGATACACTTTGCAGAAAGTATATTTTCTGCTGTCAAGAAATCATTTAAATGTTTTCCCATTTCTTCTTAGGCACAAATGGAAAAGAAAAGCTACTGAAGTTGATTGCTACTCTTCTTGTGCTACAGTTCATACGCTGTGCAAAGGAACTGCAAGGGATAGTCTTCAAATCGCTGATGAAACTGGATAATTTAACAACTTCAAGGTGTGCTTTTAAAAAAATCTTATAATTTAATATAGTAACACATACCTCAACAACATACGATAAATCTCATTATAGACAGTAAATGACTGTGCTACAGAATATAGCTGCAGAAAAGGGAATGGAAAGTGCTGATGATACTGGTGGCACGCAGCTTCTTTTAAGAGGGTGGGTGAAGAAAGAATACTTTGCAAAATATTATACAAAAATGGAGAAGTATATAAAGTAGTAAAAGATATTTGTACCTCTTCTCAGAATCAATGAATAATTCAGGTTGGATATGACCTCTACAGGTCATCTCTTCCTTAAAGCAGAGCCAACTCAGATAAATTGTTCAAAATCCTGCCCAGCTGATTTTTAACTATTTCACACTTATCCTTCATGTCACTTGTGCCTCTGGCTTTCATCTTTTTTTAGCATTTTATTTATGGATTGTTGACCTTCACAGGTGTACACCATAAAGTACAATACTTCTGAAGTTGTTAGGGCTGATGATTCATCACAGCACAACTTCCATGCTTTCCACTGCCCCGGGGTACACTGATGCTCATTCTGACAAAGCCCACTTACTTCTGTATGTCCCAGTGCTCCGTTACCTTTTGAATATAGGGTTGCTGCATCTGGAAATTCCCTTTCATTTTGAGTGAAGCAAACAATTGTCAGGTGCGAAGTTTTTTTCTTATAGAAGAGAGGCAAAGGTCTTAAAAGAAGGCTGAAGGAATAGGCCTCCAGTGAGTCTGGATTGCCCCAGATACCAACTGATTGCGGTGCCAAAATGAGACGCTAATACCCTTAATGCTTTACCAGGGAATGTAAGAAGCAAATAAAGAAAGCAGGAAAGCCCTGCAGAGTCTTCCTCCCTCTCTTGAAACTCCCTGGCAGAGGGAAAAATGGTTGTATAATTTGAGCTACTTTGGTCAGGAATACAAATAAAATCACATTGACTGCTGGATGAAAGCAGGCAGGGTAGGTAGACTACAAAAGTGAAAGAATTCTGACACACAATTGTACCAAGGAGTCAAGTTTGCCATTATGAAATGCACAGTACTTCACTGTGGGGATTGGAATAGTGCAAATGAATGCAAGTAATGATTATGTATCTACATACTTCCCATACCAAAGATTCTGAAAAGACGGGGCAGAGGAAATGATGTAGTTTTCTCTGACAGATGATAGTTTACGTAGGCTGTGTTAGTTGTACTATAGATAATTTTCTCTTTCAAATCATTGTCAGAAATTATTTCATTGTACATCTTGCAATATTATGTAATTTATTGTAATAAATCTTCATTTCTACACACAGCAGCGTTCACTGGGCTTTTGAGTCCGTCAAGAAAGCAACTGAGTGGGTAAAAAGAGTTGAGGGACAATTTCCAGCGATTTGCTATCGACTCGAACTTGGGAAAGACTGGGATTCTGCCACCAAGAAGATACTGGGGATCAAGTGTAACTAACAGCAGTTCTTCTACTAAAATACTTCATAATTGTAATTGCTTAAGATAATAGCAATGTTAGCTTTTCTTGCTCTTCTACATGTTTAAATTGATTTCACCTTATATTATTCTTGAATAATTTTCATAGTCGGACAAATTAATGGCATGGAAATAAAGGATCTTCCAGTTAGTAAGTCTTCGCTTTACACGTGTAGCATTTGACTTACTTCCTCCCGTTAAAAACACCTATTTCATTATTTGCCATAGACCTCTGGTTCATTGCATACTCCTAGTACTTTTACAGTATCTTTGTTGTTTTTATTTCTTCTAAAATCTTCTTCTTTAATGGCACTGTTAGTAACGTGTGTTGCAGTAACTGGGCTCAGCGCCGTGGTGTATGTACTGACAGACAGCAGTGTGCTTAGCAAAGACCTAATAAACACCTTCACAACACAGCGTGCCAGTGTTTTCAGTTGGAGGCCTTCAGGGCGCCTTGAAAAGCGAAGAGCAGCACATCCTTTTTCTCCTGCGCGGTTTTCCTCATCGCTCACACGTCCCCTTGCCGTCATTTAGTCAGCAGCTTTTCTGAACGTTCTCGCTTCTCTTCTAACCATGCCACGAACGCCGGATTTCACGTGGGCTCTTTTGGCCCGCAACCACGAGTGACGGTATTCCTTGGTGAGCTGCTTCCAGGACAGCTCCACTAACTCTACGGAACTAGCAAAAGCACTTAGAGAAGCAAGAAACACAAAGCTAACTGCTTTTTCTCACAGGGAAAAAGGAAAAGACCGCCACCCACCGCAGCCGCAGCGCCGCGCGCGGAGGACGCTTAGGCCGCGAGGCCCCGCCCCGCCCGTGACGTCACGGCAGCCAGGCGCCGATTGGCTGCGGTCGGTGTCGCAGCCGCTTTTCCCCGTTGTCGTTTGAAACTCGGCCTAAAATGGCGGCGGCGGGGAGCGGGGCCGAGGCAGCGGCGGTCAGGCTGGAGGGGGCGGGGGAAGAGGAGGAGACGGAGACGGCGGCGGCGGCCGGGGACGGGGACGGGGAAAACGAGGTGGTGGACGGCGGCGGGGCCGGCAGTGCTGCGAGCGCGGCGGCGGCCGGCGGTGAGAGCGAGGAGGAGGAGGAGGAGGACGTGTTCGAGGTGGAGAAGATCCTCGACGTGAAGACCGAGGGGGTGAGCGCGCGGCGCCGCCTCCTGTCAGCGCCCGCCGCTCTCTGGGGGCTGCGGCGGCACCGGGAGCGGCCGCGGGGCCCTCCCGCGGCGGGGAGGCGGCTCCGGGCCGCGGAAAGCGGTGGCTCGGTGCGGGTTCTGGCCCGCCGCTGCGGCCGGGCGGGGTGGGCCCGGGCGGCTGCCGTTGCCCCCGCGCTGCGTGCGCGAGCGCCGGGCGCTGCCGGCGCGGGCAGAGCCGTTACTCCGCTGTGCTTGGGCGGGCGGTTCCGCTGCGCGGCGTTCTGCAGGCAGCCTGTCTGCATCTTCCCGCCTCGGCCAAAAGAGCGGCTGAACCCGGAGTTGCTGCAAACTTTTTTTTTTTTTTTTTTTTTTTTTTCTTTTTTTTTTTTTTTTTTTGTCGGCGACACGAAGCCGTGGTCTGTGCTCGAGGCGCGGGGTGCGGGCTGGGCAGTGCTGGGCCCGGGGGCTGTGAGGGCCGCTACGAACAGGTGGACTTTCTCCAGCTGAAATAACGGCTGCAGTGGCCTTCAGGCTTTGTTAGGCAGGACTCTGTTACCTTCTCTCCTTCCTCGGACAGCAGCCTGCATGTTTTCATTGAAGTCTTTCACAGAATCATTGAGGTTGGAAGAGATCTCTAAGATCATCCAGTCCATCCGTCAGCCCATCCCCACCGTGCCCACCAACCACGTCCGTCAGTGCTGCATCCACGTGTTTTTTGCACACCTCCAGGAATGGTGACTGCACCACCTCCCTGGGCAGCCCATTCCAGTGCCTCACCACTCCTGAGAAGTTGTTCCTAACATCCAACCTGAACCTCCCCTGGTGCAACTTAAGGCCGCTGTTGCCTCTAGTGCTATCACTGTTATGCAGTGGCAGACCCCCACCTCACCACAGCCTCCTTTCCTGCAGTTGCAGAGAGCGATAAGGTCTCCCCTGAGCCTCCTCTTCCCCAGACTGAGCAATCCCAGCTCCCTCAGCCACTCCCCACAAGACTTGTGGTCCAGACCCTTCACAGCTCCATTGTCCCCCTCTAGACATGCTTCAGGGCCTCGACGTCTTTCAGAAATTCCCTAAATTTTACAAGTGAAAAATAACAAACACAGCTTTTTAAAAACAATTTTTGTATTTTCTATTTGTTTATTTTAAGGAGTTTATATTTTGGAGCTAAGCTTCAGTCACAGTCACGCAGGTGTGGAAGTCCACCTGCTCCCTGAGGAGCATCAGGGATACAAAGTGCTGAGGTTGGGGAACATTCAGATGAAGAATTGCTTTATGTATTTATGATGCTGCAGTGCTTTAGTTGTTTCTTAGGCACAATATGTCCATGGCTTAAGAGTATTATGCTGTGGAGGTGTGAGGTGTTAGCCACAATAGTCAATCTGGCGTGAAAGCAAGAGCACTTTTTTTACAGTGAGGGATCTGAAAATCAGCCTCCTTGGGGAGGAAGATCATGCTCTGCACACACTGATGAAGAGCACCAAAATACCTCAGGGAGGTGATCCTGCCCCTCTGCTCTGTGCTGGTGAGGCTTCACCTGGAGTACTGCGTTGAGATGTGGAGTCCTCAGTACAGGAGAGACACAGACCTCTTGGCGTGCGTCCAGAGGAGGGCCACAGAAATGACCCAAGGAATGGAACACATCCTCTGTGAGGCCAGGCTGAGAAAGCTGGGGCTGTTCAGCCTGGAGAAGAGAAGGCTCTGAGGTGACCTGAAAACAGCCTTTCAGTATCTAAAGGGGAGCTATGGGAAAGAAGGAGACAGGCTTTAGCAGGGTCTGTTAGGATAGGACAAGGGGAAATGGTTTCAAACTGAAAGAGAGAAGATTTAAACTGGATGTAAGGAGGAAGTTTTTTACAGTGAGGGTGGTAAGGCACTGGCACAGGGTGTTCAGAGAGGTGGTGGATGCCCTGTCCCTGGAGACACTCCAGGTCAGGCTGGACGGGGCTCTGAGCACCTGATGGAGCTGTAGGTGTCCCCATTCATTGCAGGGTGGTTGGAGAAGATGACATTTGAGGGTCCCTTCCAACTCAAACAATTCTATGATTCTGTGTATACACTGAGTAACATCTCCTAAAACAGTCTGTGCTATGTGCAGGCCACCGGCAGCCTGCTCTGCACTGCGCACGCTGGAGGTTTCCAGGCTGGGTTGGGGGATGTGGCCACACAGGACATCTGCTTGCCCAGGATGTGTTGGTCCTGGGGGCTGTGGTTGCTCCAGACTCTTTCTGTGGCTCTCAAATGGGGGCTGTGCTCCTGTGCTGCAGACATGCAGGGCGTGGCAGGTAATCACTCACACCTGAGATGAATGGAAAAAGCTGTATGCTGCATTCAGTGGGGTGTGTTATGTGCAGTCAGCTTTAGGCTGATGCTTTTCAGGTGCATTTCAAAGCTGGGGCAGATGCACAGAGCTGACAAGGCTGGCTCTGGGCTCCTGTGCCACATCTGCAGATGTGGTAACTGCAGGGTGCTGTGTAGAGAAGCTCCTGTCACCTCCCATGCTGGCACTCTGTGGCTGGCAGTGATGGGTGGGTGGGAGAGACGGTGCTCCAAGGGACAAGACAGGGCTGGGGAGCTGCCTACTGACAGGCAAACACGGGCTTGTCCTGCTCCAGGAAGGTAGCAGCAGAAATTCTGTGTGTTTTGAAAGCTTCTGTGCTGCATGAAAATTCCACTGAAGTGACAAGCTGCAAGGTGAATGGTGGCAATCCCCTTGGATTTAGGGAACATTGACTCTGTTGTTTAGTGAGATAGAGGCATTCTGATTAACACCTGTGATAATTTCTTTTTAGAAAATAAGTTCCGGAATGGTTATATTGTCTTATATTCACTATTATATTTTTAATGGAAAACAGATTTTTTTTTTTAAGTTTGCTGCTGGGCGTTTCTCCCCTTAGTGCTAAAAGACTTTCCAATCTAGAGGAATTACTTAGGATGAAACCGCAATAATAGTGAGCTTAGATTCTGTTGAAAGAATTGATCTAGGGCAGCCACTGCAATTCTTTACCAGTATGTTTGTAACTTTGTAACGTACATCAGAGATGCACATAACTTGGGTTTTGTCTAAATCTAGATTTGACTTGTTCTCATTGAAAGGCTCTCATTTCTGATTGTTGGTATTGCACTTTATCAAAAGTGGAGTTGATATAAATCTGACACGTTACAAATTCCAATTTAGAGCTGAGTGAGCAGTGCTACTATATTAGAAATCTTAAGGTTTAAAATTCTCTTCTTCACCAAAGAGAAGTGGTTAAAACTTTTACAGAAGAAACATTAAAACTTAATTTGGTCACTGTCAGAAAATCTATCCCAGTAAGATATCTGGGAGTATGTGATGCGTTCGTTGTAGCTGTGTTTGGGAGAGAAGGAAAAAAGGTATTAGAAATATTTGGGACAAAACCACTCCAACTTCTGAGTTTTATAGCGTCGTTAATTCAACATGTGATACAGATGGAAATAATTCTAGAAATCCTAATGTCAGCGTCGGGTTGAACGTCTGTTACATTCATCTGCGTGTGTACACAATGATGGATCCGCTGATTGCCACAGGAGTTGGGTGGATGGGAGAATACTGTGCTGTAACATACTTGGTGTTCTGGTTCTTTTCTTACAGGGTATAGTTCTGTACAAAGTCCGGTGGAAGGGCTATACCTCTGATGACGATACCTGGGAACCAGAGGTTCATTTGGAAGACTGTAAAGAAGTGCTGCTTGAATTCAGAAAAAAACTCGTGGACACTAAGCCGAAGCCTGTGAAAAAGGACCTTCAGGTGTGTTCCTCCTTCTGCTATCCTCGACGAAACATGTACTGCCTGCCTAGGCTCTTTTAATGGCAGGCATGGGAATGGAAGACATTGGGGATATGGAAGTAATGACTTCAGTGATCTTTGATCTGAAAGCTTTTTCTTCCAGCAGACGTCGAATGTTGTTGCTGTTGTCTGGTTAAGGAGCTCTTTCAGACTGACAGGCTTGCTCGTAGAGTCTGAATGCATTTAAAATTTAGTATTTCTTCATTAGAAACTGAGATAAGGATGTATGGTTATTTTAGTTATTTTTTTGACAACAATGCAGCTCCTGTTCCCTGCTCACAGGCTTACTGCCAGTGAAGCTGGGCTCTGCTCTTTTCACAGAAAACTTTATTGCAAGAAGGCAGTTTTCCCTTGTTTGTTTTGGTTTAACTGCTCAGCCATTTTCAAAATCATACATAAGAATCATTTTTGAAAGCTGGTATCTTGTGAGAAATCCATAGATAAATTTTGCAAAATCAAGGTAATTGTTTTTGGTGTAAAAGAGTTGAAATTTGGTTTGGTTCTGGACTCGAGCTGCTGGGCGTCCAGTTGTTTGCTTTGTTTCTTTATACGTTTGTTCTCTTTCAGGCAGCCAGCAATGTAATGTAATGTAGGAAAGTGAGCTAGGATTGTGCTTATAAATTTGCAGCCAATTTGGCTGCAAGGAATGTTGTTTGCAATGTACAAAAAACCGTTTACTTTGGGCCCAAGCACGACCACTGCCATTTTTGTACAGCTCACGTGAAAGTGATACAGTTTAATGGGGAAATACTTTCTTTTTTCTTTTCCCCTACATTTTAGAAACTTTCTCTAAATGATGATTTGTTTGAAGCGGAATCTGACAACGATGGGCAAAGCGAAACAAAAGATGATATTTCACCAAAGAAGAAAAAGAAAAAGTCAAAAGAGGGAGAGGATAGAAATGCGGATGACCTGAAGAAGAAAAAGTCTAAGTCTGCAAAAGTCAAAGAAAAACCCAGGGCAGAATGTGAAAATTCCTCAGAAACTTTGGTTTTGGATTCAAAACCCAAAAAAAGGACTTTAGAAACCAAGGAAGATTCAAAGGATCCAAAGAAGCAGAGGAAAGAAGATACTAAAGAAGTCAAGAAAAAGAAGGGAGATGTTAAAGATGTAAAAATGAAAACTAAAGAAGATTCTAAAGAAAGTAAAAAGTCACGGAAGGAGAAGCCAGGAGATGTTCAGTTTGTCTCAGAGCCGTGCACGTTAGATGATGCGCTTGTTCAGGAAATGGATAATGAAAATCCAGGCTTATACTCTGAAAATAAAGAGGAGGAACAAGAAGTAAAATGTGAAAAAGAGAGGTTGGAAGAAGAAATAGCTGAAAAAGATTCCGTTGCTGACAGGCAGCTTGATGGATCAGCAAGTAATGAAGATGATAGTGTTGAGGTTAAGGCTAAAAGGAAGAAGAAAAAGAATCAGAAAATGGAAGATTACAAAGAGGAAGGTAGGAAAGTGGAAAGCAAAGATATCTCCTTAGAGAAGAAAAGCGTGCTCAAAAAGCAGAAAAGTCAGGAAAAAGTGAGAATGGTGGCTGCAGAGTTGGAGAAAGTGCCAGCTGCTCCTGTGTCAGTGCAGAAGGCTTTAAAGGTGGGCGCTGAGGAGAGAGGGCGCAAGTCCACGGACTCTACCGAGGAGGTAAGCAGTGTTAGCACATCTGGGTGCGGGTTCAGATCCCGTCTGAGGCAGAGTTAACCCAAAAGGCTGCCGGTCATGATGGCAAACAGCAAAATAAGAGTCTGAAGGTTAGTGAGATAAAGCAAAAGAAAGGTGCACTGCAGAGTCTGTAGGCAGGGTGGAAGAGCTGGATTTTGAAAGAGGGGAGTGCTTTGGGAGAGAAGAGTGTCTTTTAGGTCTGAAAATGTGAATCTCTCGTTTGCTGTGTGTTCCACAGATGGGTGCTGTCCTTCTTAGCCTCTCGTTTCTCCCATCTTCAACAGCTGCCTCGGTTTGGCTTTGGTCTGCTTGCATAGTAAGGCATTCAGTCTCCTAGCAGCTGTCCAGCTGTGCAGTGGAGAACGCTTTTGAGATAAGATGAGCACTTGATTTCTCGCAGAAGCCAGCCGCTCAGTTACACTTCATGTGTGTTAGAGCCTTACGAAGGATTGGAATGCTGGCACTGCTTCTGAACCCACATCTCCCAGATAATTGTCCAGCTTGTCTTGTCTTGTTGGGATTCCCGTGCTGCGTTCAGGAGATGCTGAGTTGCACAATTTGGTGACACGGTGATTACAAACACTGTACCTCTTCTAACAAACGAGCTAATCAAATACTAATGGACTATTGAATTTCTCCTATTTATTACGATAATGCTTTAAGAAAAACAAGAAGATAAAATAATTTTTAAAACTGTAATTGTGTATGTAGGGAATGAAGGGGTACTTCTAGAATGTTTATGAGGAAAATCTGCTTTTGGAGAATATTTTTCAGCTTCTTCAGACTATTCTAATACAATTTTCAGTTCTTAAAAAAGAATCATTGGCTGCATGGAGAAACTCCTTCCTGATTTGTAACCAAGCTGCAGCCACAGCACCTTGGTGCTTATTGGATTATGTCCCACTGCTTCTGAGGCCATAATTCTGTGGTGACAAGGGTCTTATTTCTGTAGGTTCAGCTGTGGTCCTCCATGTGAGGTTGTTTTGTGTATGGGGTGGATCACCTTAACGTAAGCACGTTGATTTGTTTTGGACAGAGAAGCATTGCACGGAGTAACCTCAGAGCTGAGCTACACAGAGTACTCTTTTTGTGGGAGCTTAGTGGTAAAAGCTCTTGTAAACAAGGCTAAGCAATAGCTGTGCTGCATAGCTGGTTTCACACAAGCAATAGCTGTGGGGCATAGCTGGTTTCACACAGCTATTTCACTCATTTTCTTCACAGCAGTAACTCACTGAAATGGAATGGCCCTTCGTTACTCCAAGTATTTTCTCATAGTTTGAGGCTATAGCGTTCATAAGAGAGCAGCATCAGATAATCAGATAGATCCTTGAATTCTGTTTAGTACAGACAGTGTACGAACCCCATCACCTCAAATATGAAGAAATGAGTAGCGGGGAGGGGGAAGGTTGGTTTTCTTCCTGCTTTTCAGCCAGCACTGTCAGTAGATATCTGTGTGAGGTTTTTCTCCTGCCCTTGGAACAGACCAACAAAGCTCGGAAAGCATTCTGCTTTCTGCCATCCATCTCCTGGAGGCTCGAACGGCGTTGTCTGTACCTGGCTGGGTACTGTCCAGAGCACCTGGGGACTCACCGTGTGGGTGGGCTCGGTGCAGAGCTCTGGGGTTTGCTGTGCTTCATGAAGCTGTGGGCCCAAGCGGATTGTTTTTCTGAAGGAAAAGCGTGGCCTTTGGCTCAGCTGCCTGTCTGTGATGACGGAACACTGTCACGTCAGTCTGTGGTACAGGATTCTCTGTCTGGAGTCGTTTTGTGTGATGAACCCTTTCTTCCCTTTGATTTACCTTCTAAAAATAAACGTGTAGGGTATGTTGTGCATCTCATCAACATCGGGAAATCTGGAACAGAACTCAAGTTTTCTAACAGCCCTTGTGCTTAGCAACATCTGGTAATCCTTTCAGTTGTCTGCTCCTGCTGCGGGCTCCTGCCTGGGATGACGTCTGTCTGTGCTGCTGCTTCATGGTGTCTGTCACCAAAAGCCAGAGTTCTGAGGGGAGAGAAGGAAGGTTTCGTGGTGTACTAAATTCATTTAGTTTTTACCTCTCCAAGACGTGCCGGCATTAATGATTCTGTGATTTCTACGATCCTATTCTTGAATTTATTTGTGCCTCCTTGATTTGCAGTCTCCTTATTTGGTACCTTGGGATTTCACTTGTCATATCTCAGTCTTAGTAGAGAGAACACTTCTGAGAGAGAGTTCTGGTTTCTGCTTGCTGTGTAGTCACAAATGATGCACCAGCTAACATTTCAGACTCAGAATGTTAGATGGGGTGGTTTCCTGGTGTGTTTTGTCTTTGCTGTGGGTCATTCTAGGAAACTGTAACGCAGCCTAATTTTAAATGTATGCTGGTTTTGGTACAGGCAAGCACCTTGCATGGCTGGGATGCTGCAGAACTCCAAACTCAAGTTCCTTCATTTGGAAATAAGATCTTTTACTGAAGAAGCCTTCCCAGAGCAGCCCCTCTCTCGCACATTTAATTCTTTTCTTAGGAGTGTCTGTGAGTCTGCTGTCCACAAGTTTTCAGTAGTGTTAATTTTAAATGTATCAGATAACTGGAGCAGCGAAAAGAAGCTATTTTCCACTTTCATTTGATCCTTTTTCTTAATAACAGGAGAAAGAAATAAAGAAAGCTGAAATGAAGGAAAAATCTCTAAAAAAAGAGTCTGAAAAAGAAGAAAAGAGCAGAAAAGAACAGAAGGTCCTAAAAAGTAAGTGTTAATTGCTTAAAAGAGAAAGGAAACACCCTTCAAGCCACTCTCCTCTTAATCCTGTAAAGGCAGATACTGTATGACATTTCTAGTACGTGTTCCAGAAGCAATTTCTGCTTTCCTTTTAAGAATGAAAGCCTGCTCTTTGACGGCTTTGTGAGAATGCTGCATGAGGCATGAAAGTTTATAAAGCCTGTAATGTTTTTATAGACAAGTCAAGATTTTGCCCTTTTTCATTTAGTATTGTTAACTATGCCTCTTTATCATTGCCAGTGACAACGATGTTTTTTTTGTTCATCCCACTATTGTCTATTTTATTACAAATTCACACTTTGTATTTCTGGAGTAACTGGTAGAGGTTCAGTTCAGGCGAACTCTTGCTTTAGCCACAGTAATGGGTTACTGTACAAGCCTTAAAATATCACAGGATGACTTGAAACGTGAAGAGAAATGTCTGGGTTGGGCTTCTGTTCTTAGTTGTGTGATGGGCTGTTAATGTTAACTCTTGATCTCAGTAACATTCTGGATGATTCTGTTCAGTTTAAGTTTCCTTGTTACTCTGATGAGGATGAACCGAGAGAACTTGGTAGCTCTGCCTTTGGCATTCTGAGTGGGTGCAGGAGGAGCTGTGGTGCTTCTCGTAGCTATTGGCAGAGAAACAGCTTTCACTTAAAGGACAATAGATGCTGACAGCGCTCAAGAAAAGTAGTAGCGAGCAGACGGTTAATTCCTGTTTGGTCATCACAGGTACTGAAGCATTTTTTCATAGTAGTCATTCATGCCTAATTCTTAACCAAATTTCTTAAAAAGAAGGCCATACTAAGTAGAAAGTAGTCAGAGCCTAGACTTAGCAGGGTGGCTGAAGGTGAACTAGCTGTCTCTGATTGTGGCTTTTTTTGTTAAGCACACTTCAGCAACGATTAACTTATGAAGAGAGAACAGACCCCTACTAAATGGACTCCGGACACTTATTCAAATTTTGTTATGTAAAAGCCTTTAGTGGCTCAAGAAGTCACTCTTGGTAACTGTCTTAATGTTTTAGGCTATAAGGACATCAAAAGTGCATTTGACATGTTTAATGTAGCTTCAGAAGAAAAAAAGGAATACTCTGAGAATAACTGCAAAAAAGAAGAAGCCTCGCTAGAATATAAATTCATAGAAGAATTAAAATTAAAAGACAGCAAGGTGCACAAGGAGAGGAGGATAAAAGAGGAAGCAGAAACATGGAATTACGCTGCTGCAGGAGGTGGTCGAGAAGTAGTGGATGTGTGTCAATTGGAGAACTCTGGTGAGCTGTAGAACCAAACGTAGGAGAAAGATGAGCGCTTGCATTTAATACTTTCTCCATTGCTGTTTGCATCTCTTACTGCTCCAGTCCTTATTACCCCAGGAGACTGGACCATCAATTTCTTTTGAAACTCATTGCTAATTTTTCAGCGTATCAGCGTATTTCTGCTGTTATAGTAATGGAGTGTTGGCCATCTCTGATCGCTTCAGCCTGATGTCATAGAACTAATAAGTGGCTTCTTTCAAGCAAAAGCATTTTGTGTCTGCTTGCAGCATAGCTTTCATTGTTTGGAACTTTTTCATGTTGGCTTCCAGAGTCTGAATGAAAAGTAGTATGTTGTGTTGCTGATTACTGAAGTAATGGCAAGCAGCGAATAATTTGGGAATTTATAAGTTACTTGTTACTAAATTTTATTGTTTTCTTTTATAAATACGATAGATGGCAAGCAGCAAGTCTTGAGTTTGGGTATGGACATGCAGTTAGAATGGCTAACGCTAGAAGACTTTCAGAAGCATCTCGATGGAGAAGATGAGAATCACATCTCAACAGAACCAATATCCAGCAGTAAGTAGTTGCTGGGAGAACAGGACTTTTCTTATCTAGCATCTCAAAGTGAAATATGCTATACCTGCATTAAATTTATTTTCTAGCACTCCTGAGGGATGCTGTCAAAAGTGGAGATTACATGACAGTAAAGATGGCACTTTCTTCAAGTGAGGAATATAATTTGGATCAAGAGGTAAATTTTCTGTAGTAGAGTTATTGAATGGGGGAGTGTCAGATTTGGACTGTTTGAAAAGTTCTCTCTTGTTGACTAGTAGCGGATTTTGTAGAAAAAGCATAATGGGTGAAAGATGAGCACTGAGTACAAAGTATCAGTATTTGTTCCCCATTTCCTTGTAAGAAGGGAATTTTCACAGAAGCGTCCTAGTCGCTGGATCTGCAGCAAATTTGCCCATTTTTGAGAATTAAAATCTGACATCAGAATTTCCACCGCTGTCCTTGTGTAGCCATGTAATGTAGCATTTTAAGGACTGATCATCATGCTAAAACTTCTATTGCATGGTAGAACAGAAGATGCCAAATGAGCTGTTGAGGCAAGCATGTGCTTTTTGAATTGTAGTGTTTGGTGGAAAATGTAAAAATGAGTGAGGAGAGACTGGCTGCTCGCAGAAATCTCTTCATATTTTTACTCAGATAAAATCCAAAAGCAGCACTGTGGTAGCAGCTGGCTTAAGCCCTTGGGCTTTTTCTCCAGCGTTTGCCAATTTCTTCTTCCACTGTCTCGCTCTTTTCCCTGCTGTCACATACCTTGCTGCTTTTTTTTCTGGCTCATTCTGTTTTTCCTTCATGTGCTGGAGCTCAGTGTGAGGTTTGTGAGTGAGAGGAGTGTGTGGTGATAGTTTGTCCATGCCTGGCAGCTGTGTATGTGTGAATTATTCTGCTGGGGAGGAGAGTCTTGTGAAAGCCGTTGCTGCATTTGCATTCTTTGTCTTGCAACTGTGATTTATCTTCAAATATTCGATTTTTATGGCAATGATTGATGTTGCAGGATTCGAGTGGAATGACTCTAGTAATGCTTGCTGCTGCTGGTGGACATGATGACCTCCTCCGGGTCCTAATCAGGAAGGGAGCTAAAGTTAATGGCAGGCAGAAAAATGGAACAACTGCATTGATACACGCAGCTGAAAAGGTTGGCTTGGTCACTGTTGTATTTGTAGTTCTTGACTCTTATTTAGATGTAAAAGTGGTATCCTTTTTTCGCCCCCTTTGGGTGATGCCTAAACAATGAGCAGGATACAGCAGGATGACTTTCACTGCATAATATTGGTGGCGGTGGTTACTGTAGGCTAAATTCTTGGGTGATAGTAAAACCTTTCTAAGGAGGGAATATCATAGGGCAACTTGGAAAGAAAGCTGATGCAAGGGGTATCTCTAAATTTCTCTTTCGTGGGGCTGAAGTTCTTGCAGTAGAATTGGTTGTTATTTTCTTTGGATGGGCAGGATCCAGACTTGGGAAACTTGGAGAGCAAATCTCTGATTAAGCAGAGTTTGCTACTTGAGAGCAGGGAAATAGAGGTAGTGGCAAGCTCTTCTCAATCTAAGGCCAGCTTGTCTTGACTACTAAGGTAAAGGATGCTTGGTGGTAATCTCCTTTGTTTGAGCTGGTTTGTTTACTTTCCCGGGTAGAGGAGGTATGAGGCCTAAAAGGAGCTTGGTTCCTGTTTGCTGATTAATGCAAACATACTGTTTGGGGATGGGTGGGTTTCGTTTTTTCCCCCTGGGGTGTTTGTTATTACAGGGTTTAGTAAAAAGTAAGAACTGTAAATGCTCATGGAATTTGCCTCGGTCTGAAATGGTCTTTATGAGCAATGAAAGAGAACAGCATAACTTGTGACATGCATCGTGCTTGTATTTTGATATGAAAACTGAACATGTTACACCTCCTTGTCTTATGGTTTTGTGTTGCTTTTTAAAGAATTTTCTAACAACAGTAGCTATTCTTCTGGAAGCTGGGGCATATGTGAACATGCAGCAGAGCAGTGGTGAAACTGCGTTAATGAAGGTAAACTCAATATTTGTCCTGTCATGGTTTAGTTTGCCAATTATTGTTGATTATTAATAATGTATAGAAGGCATAAGTGTATTTTCAGAGTTGATACAGCTGGGACATAGACTACATTTGAAGTACAGGTACT
Organism: Numida meleagris; assembly: GCF_002078875.1. Classification (NCBI taxonomy): domain Eukaryota; kingdom Metazoa; phylum Chordata; class Aves; order Galliformes; family Numididae; genus Numida; species Numida meleagris. The sequence continues at coordinate 177,069,526 of NC_034409.1, read as the reverse complement.
ACTCTCAGTTACACGAGGTGGTGTTTCAGTAGATTTTTTTAACTTACTGTTAATTCTAAACAGCGTCGCCAGCATGCAGTGTTAAGTGTGGTTTGTCATCTTCTGCTGCTTGGGTCAAAGAAATGTGGAGATGGTCATGAAAGTGAAATAATTTGTCAACACAAAAATAAAAACTGTAGAGAAGAAGACTGCTTGAATCTGCAGTGATTGGCCTCTGTCTGTTCACCACAGGGAAATGGTGTTTTGTCGTTGGTGTTTGCTTGGCTGGTTGGTTTTTATTTTGTTGTTATGGGGAAATTCCAAGACTCTTAGAGCAGTCTGTGCCCCTCTTAATAGGTTTTCGGTTTATATCTAATAATTCCGCCAAAGTTTGTGTTCCTGGTGAACTTGCTGTATTTCTATGAAGGCTGTTTAAGGCAGTTTGTTTACAGAAGAGATTACAAGAGCTTTTCTGTTTGAGACAATGTGGTATTATTTTTCTGTTAACCTGCCTGACACTTAGGGAATTCACATCTTCCGTGAAGAAAACAGTGACGCATTTGTGGTTTCCTCTGTCACTGACATCCACAGTCTCTGCGTTATTTGACTACCTCCATGAGCCTCAGTTTTGACCACCTTAGTTTTCCGGGGTGTTTTCTTAGTGTTCGATGCACAGCTGTGCATACCCTCTAATTGGCAGCCTGCGGAGACTTACTCCACGTATTTGTTCTGCTGTGCAGATATGAAGAGTAGTGTCTTCATTTCCAGTAACCTACTGGAACAAGTTTAGCGGTGTCTGGATAAACATACAAGTGCCTTTCTCAGGTCACTCTTACTTAACTGTAGGAGTTGGTTCTTAGCTCTAAAAAGAGGGGGAAAAAAAGTCCCGACAGTTCCTCTTTTTGTTTTTTCTTTTAGCTTTATCTGTTGGGGAAGTGTTGGTTTTGGTTTTGTTGATGTAAGAGTATGGATTGAAAAAGTACATATGAAAGTTCAGGTATCAAACAAATGTCAGTTGATGACTTCTGAAAGGCCTCATAAGGCTATTCCGTACCGAGGCGTTTGGAAACAAGCTGTCAAGAACATGATTGCATTCTTCAAAGTAAAGCTTTCTTTAGATTTTCCAGTGCCTTTATCAAGTCCTCACCTGAGACACCTGGACATTCTTGCTGTAGGTGATGCTGACAGCTTTGGGCACGTGTGCAGTTAATACCATGACTGTCTTAACATAGCAAAGTGACAATTTGGGGCAAATTCCATTCCTTTGCTGTACACCTGAGGTAACATTTATATTGACATTCCTACAGACAGACATGTGGAAGTCTTCCTTCAGTCAGTCTGAATGCTTCTACAGAAATCCATTTATTTAGTTAGTGTACTCTTGCAGATTAGATCTTTTCAAAGAACTTTGTTTTGTTTTCTTTTAAATAAAGTCTATTTGGTAAGCCCAGTGTCGTTTCTGTGGGATCAGGAATATTGTGATTTGTTAGCATTCACAGGGCAATTTTGTATCAGAAATAGTGTTGCCAGTAGGAGTAGGGAAGTCATTGTCCCTCTGTACTCAGCCCTGGTGAGGCCGCACCTCGAGTACTGTGTCCAGTTTTGGGCCCCTCACTGCAAGAAAGACATTGAGGCCCTGGAGCGTGTTCAGAGGAGGGTGACGAAGCTGGTGAGGGGTCTGGAGCACAGGCCTTATGAGGAGCGGCTGAGGGAGCTGGGATTGTTCAGTCTGGAGAAGAGGAGGCTCAGGGGAGACCTCATCGCTCTCTATAACTACCTGAAGGGAGGTTGTAGTGAGCTGGGGGTCGGCCTCTTCTCTCTTGTAACTAGTGACAGGACGAGGGGAAGTTGCACCGGGGAGATCTAGGCTGGACATTAGGAAACACTACTTTTCTGAAAGAGTGGTCAGGCGCTGGAACGGGCTGCCCAGAGAGGTGGTGGAGTCACCATCCTGGAGGTGTTCAAGAAACGTTTAGATATAGCGTTGAGAGACATGGTTTAGTGGGGTTATTGGTGGTAGGTGGATGGTTGGACTGGATGATCTTGTAGGTCTTTTCCAACCTAGCTAATTCTATGATTCTGTGATTGCTTTAACTTGTTTTCTGAGTTGTAACTTAACTTTGGATTAAAACTTGTTTCTGCAGTTGTTCTTTCTTCAGTGTCATGCTCTACTTTAATGGGGTTTGCGTTGTCCATTCTCCCTCCTTGTCGCTTGGCACAGGCGTGTAAAAGAGGAAATTCGGACATCGTGCGGCTGATGATTGAAAGCGGAGCGGACTGTAACATCTTGTCAAAGCATCAGAACAGCGCGCTGCATTTTGCCAAGCAGTGTAACAATGTCCTGGTGTACGAACAGCTCAAGAGTCATTTGGAAACGTGAGTAAACTGTACTTGGAAGCGTGCTCTGTTGAAGTGTGAATTAACTGGGCTTGTAATCGTGCTGGTTAAGTCAGGGATGAGGGAGAGGTTTTGGGAGGAAAGCACAGAGTATGCCAATTCTTCCCCAGCTGGGTTCTAAGAAGGAAAGCGTGACATGTTCAGTTAGGTTGTTGAAGGCAACAGAAAGTACGCAGATAAAGCTTGGCACATGCTGTTCAGTGAATTTAATCTTTATTTCATTTGATGCCTTCCTCAGTCCATTTGCTATTTAAAATCTGCCATCAAATGTGTTTTGTAAGATCCTGAATGTGTAACTTTACCAGTGAAATGTCAGGTGAAGCTAAATACTGCTAAGTGCAAAGTGATGTCTGTGGGGTGTCACCAAAGTGATGAGCAGAACAGCTCGTGCCAGTTGAGAAAGCTTCTACACTCATTGTAAATAATCAGTGCTGCTTTTCAATCAGAAAGGAAGCCAATGTAGGAGTAGTGAAGCTGGAAGTAAAATCTAAACCCATGTTGCCTGAACGTCTTAAATAGCACGTCCCATTTTGGCTACCCTGTTGAAAAAACATGATGATGAAGGAAAAAAGGTGGAAGGAAAGTAGAGATCATCAGAGATAGAGGAGCTTCAGTGAGCACAGACAGAATGAGGTGAGCATGTCACCCTGGGACAGATTAAAAGCTCAAAATCCTTTTGAAGAATGGAAGAAAAAGGGGGGGAGGGGCAGTGTGAAACACGAGGCGTGTTCTAGAGGCCATCCATTGAAATGATGGATAGATTAGAAACAGGGAAATATTTTTTGCACGGGAAAGCTGAACTGTGGATCTTATTGCAGAATGCTATGGTCGCAGTTGCATGGGAGTTAAGAAGAGATTAAGTACATCTGCAGAGGTGTAATTTGGCTGCAGTGTCTGATTCTGGATGCCTCTAAACCAGGACACTGGAAACTGGCACAGTGTACCACAAAAAGACAACAGTAATTTCCCTTAGCTTGCTGTGGAAGCTGAGCTAGGTGGGCTTCTGGGCTTGCATTGATGTGGCGGTTCTGGTGGTTTCCTTCCAGTGGAAAACAAGATTAGGGTTCTGCGGGCGATGGTCTCACGCAGCCTGGAGGGGAACCATGCTTGCAGTAATGGCTCAGGAGGCTGAGGGTCAGGGCCTATACCTTGCACAGCCATCACAAACTCATTGCCTCAAAGGAGCTTTCTGAGGTGCAGTACTTAGCAGCTGGCTCGCAGAAGTGCCAGCTACTGATGCTAACGCATTGTCTCTTCTGAAGGGCTGGCTGCATGCTTACATGAGCAGCCTCTGCCCTTCCCAAATAGCCCCCACCTCCCCGAACAGTCTAAACAATGGAATTGTTGCTTTTTTTAGCAACATGAGTAGGGGTATGGTGGTGATGGGTTGACAGTTGGACTAGATGATCTTCGTGGTCTTTTCCAACCTTAACGATTCTGTGGTTTTCTTAAAGCTTAATGTGGGAATTGCATTACATTAATAGTGTGACCAATAAAAGGAGTGATTTATTTACTTCAACCCTGTACTTGCAGTCAGTCATTTTACTGGGGGGAAGCAGTCATCTGTTACTGTTCAGCCAGTGGTACCTACTGGTGTTTCTGCAACACTTTTTTTCATAAAGAAGTATGTGGCTACTGAGAATTGCGGTGTCTGCTGTAGTGTACTTGTCCACGATAGCAAGAAGCTGAGACCTGACAGATGGAATTTCTCTGATAAAATGTTTTATTAACAAAGTATTGGCACCTGGGGCTCATCTGTGCATAGACGTTGGTGATGAAGTCCTGACAACTGGGAATGTGAAAGGGAAATCTGGAATCATTCTTTGCTCAGGACTGTCTGCTGAAGTAATTACTCTGTGTGAAGTGCACGCCTTGCTTGTTTCCTCATGTAGACTCTCAAGAGTAGCAGAAGATACCATCAGGGACTATTTTGAAGCTCGCCTTGTGTTGCTGGAGCCAGTCTTCCCAATTGCTTGTCACCGTCTCTGCGAAGGGCCGGACTTCTCCACAGAATTTAACTATAAACCCCCACAGAACGTGCCAGAAGGTAGGGATCTTACTGTGTGTTGGCTTCTGGTTGTTTTTACTTCCAAAAAAGAAAAAAAAAAAAGGGAAATACCGCATTAAGAAACATTTTGTCTTACCCGCGATATGCAACTGGCTTTGCATGATACCTTATAATACAGTACATGATATTAAGGGTGTTCCTTATATTCGGGTTGTGGAGTTGTGGAATGCAGGAGTGCTATTTTGATGCACTGTGGGTGAAATGTGCTTAAACTGGGATTTTGTGGGTGTTTGTCCGGTTCTTTTTTGTTTAGAGTTGTAAATATCTTCTCATTTTTTATGCTGTGCTTTACTGAATTAGGAAGCATTATATACATTTATATACTAGAATGGGATATCTGTGTTTATTGAATAATGTTGCATATTGAATTTCAGTGCAGTTCATAAACACCCATACTTGACTGAGCTCAGCTCTCCTTACCAAGAGACAAGACAGACCAAACTACATGAAATTCCCAAACTCTGTAGATAAATCTAAAACTGCAAAGTGAATCATACCTGAGGATTACTGTATCTGTTTTGCTTTCCTTTCTGACACCTGCATGACTTTCATTTTGCTGCCAAAACCCCTTAGCCTCGTGAGCAGCTCAGTTGTGCTCTTAGCTTGGGTTCACTGGCTTGGGAGATCAGACTTCTGCGAATGGCTTTGATGCTCCTTTGGAGTCAGTATTTAGACATATGATAAAGGTACCTCACCACTGGCATTCAAAATGTGGTGTTTGCAGTTGTTCTAAATAACAGATCTCGTTTCAGCTCTGTGTGACTGAATTGCCTTCCCTTCTAGGATCTGGAATTCTTCTCTTCATTTTCCATGCAAATTTCTTTGGTAAAGAAGTCGTTGCTCGGCTCTGTGGACCATGCAGTGTACAAGCTGTGGTTTTAAATGACAAATTCCAGCTCCCTGTATTTTTGGTAAATCTTTTTTCATATGAATAATTGTCTGCAAAACTGCAGAACAGCCTGGGAAATATTCGAGCCTTAATTTGGATTTTGAGTATTACAACGGTGTTTTTCGGTGCGGATGGTTTTTAGTTTTTTAATATTTGAAATGAAACGTAATTTTTCTTTGTATGTGGAGAGGACTGCAGAGCCTGTAGGCACTAGATTGCATAGAGAGTTACGATTTAAAAGGCAGGGCCACAGCTGTGGGCCCCTGCTCTGTGTGTCCCTGCTGGCGCCCAGGTTGGGCCAGGGGGAGGCAGAGGGCCCTGCCAGCCTCTGCCATCCTGTGACTGGGTGACACCAGAGCTGAGGCCTGGAGCAGAGGTGAGAATTCAGCATCTGAAGGAGAATCCTTTCTCCAATTCACCTTGCTTCTCCACCTTTTAACACGAGTTCTTTAGTGTAACCATTTCAATGACCTTCCTCATTTACACGAGTCGTGTATTGTTTTTTCTATTGAATGTATCACTGTGCACACACTTATGTCCTCTTGTTTTCTCTATGACTGTAGATTGCACTCAAGGTTCTCTGCAATATATACAACTTTCAAAAAAAATCCTCCGAAGAACCACCATAGTTTGTCACATCCTTTGACTCACACGGCACTTTGGACCATAACCTGCCATTAACTTTGTCACTTCTCTTTTCCTTTTAGGACAGTCACTTTATTTATTCCTTCAGCCCAAGTGCAGGCCTTAACAAGCTCTTTATCCGGCTAGCAGAAGCTCCTACAGCCAAGGTACAAATTGCTTTCACTTGTGTATGTTGATGTGCTGTGCTGTAACTCCTGTAGTCTGCGTGCTCGCAGTTAAACATGCCGTGCTGGCTGCTCCCAGGTGCATCTTTGTGTCAGACCTGTGTTTGCTTTTACAGGTGAAGCTGTTAATAGGAGCGTACAGAGTGCAGCTGCAGTGACCTCACAGTTGCGAGCCTGTCGAGCGGCCTGACCCCTTTTGGAGATACTTCTGATTCCTGTTCAGAGACTGACAAAGCAGTTTGGAACTTTCTGGCACCACATTCTTAGTCCCAAGTTCCCACCTTCATGTTGCTCATTGGCAGTCGTATAGGGAAGTACATGTTGGAGAGCAGCTGAATACGCTGTGCTGCTTGGGACAGGGTTGTCAGCTCTTCTTTGATTTGTACAGACATAGGTGTAAGTATTTGTGCCAATACATACGGTGCTGGTTTTCTTTAACTTGAGTCCAGACTGCGTATTTCAGCTTTTCCACAATGTGGAACGGTGCATATAAGAACTATTTAAGGTAACTAAGTGAAATGTCTTTTTTTTTTTTTTAATAGAAGGATCTTTTCCATTTGTAAACTACAGTTTTCTACTTACTCAAATAACTGTAATGTTTCAATGTAAAATGCAGAACTGTTGTATTCTCAGAGCTGTGAGCAGCAGTCCCAGCTGCTGAAAGTCACTGCGTCGCTTAACCAGGAAGCGCTGGGGCCACGTTCCGGTTGGAAACTCTGCTGTAGTTGTCTCCTGGTGGGAAAGCAGGAGTGCCCGGAGCAATTCCCTGTCAACAGGCGGTTAAGTCTGCGGGTGTGAACAAAGAGGGCCAGAGAGGCTCAATGGGTAGAGCTCTGCAGTCGGATTTCCAGTTACATCAGTGCTTTAAGACTAATCTTGTGTTAGAGAAGCAACTGATAGTTTACAGGCATCCTAGCTTTGGAGTTGTTAGTCAAGTGGCGTATGGGAAAACAAATACAAAAAGCTGGAGCTAGCAAACGAGAAAACCTGCTGACTACCTGAGATGTGTGGGCAGTGCTTCCTTAGGCTAAAAGGTACAGAGGAGTTCAGATGTTCTCAGCGTGACTAACGAGAACAGGAACTGCCCTCTCATTCAGAAACTCGGTTCCTGTGTGCAAAGAGCTGCTATCTTTTTTTTTTTCTTTCGTTAAGGTGACCCCTTTTATCAGATGACAGCAGTTCTGTAATGGTTCTGTGCTATAATATAAAAATGTGATACTTCTGCCTGAAGTACAGAGTATTTTTCTTTGTAAATTAAACGACATCTTGAAAAGTAAAGGAAAAAAGTAGATTGTGCCTTTGCTGTTCTGGTTGCCATAAGTACTTTACATGACACTATGTGCCTATATTGCTTATGAAACTCTTGGGGATAAATAATGTATTTGCACCATTTTAACGGTGAGCACTCAGTTGTATCCTTTTAAGAACTGTGACTTTATATTAAAACTTTCAGCTAACCACTTTTTAAGTATTGGTTCTTGAAAGTTTAAAACTTTCCAGTAAGAGATGCCAAATCTTAGCAACGAAGCACACTAGTTATCTGTCTCAGGTTTGTGGATGGTCACATTCTCTGTGTAAAACACAGCAGCACCACGACATGCTCATTGCTGGTGTGACTGATTCCAAGCAGTCTTTCTGCAAACAGATTGATGGGTGCGTTACCAAGTCTGAATTTGGGACAGATTTGTTACCTGCATCTCTGAAATCTGCGATACCTCATTCTCCTGAGCACAAACACTGCAGTGTACAGAAAGCGGCGGCTGAGAATCAGGGTTGTCCGCACCGACAGCTGGTGGTTTTCTTCTGAATTTCAGAGAGTAGGTATTAGGAAAGAGTTGTGGAAGATCACTATGGATGTGATTCATTCTTCAGTGTTTCCTTATGGTGGAGTGACAGCTTTCACACGGTTACCATTTCCTTAGCTGTCCCTGCATTGTGAGCTTAGGAGTGGGCATGGTGCGTGTGTACAGCGCACCTCTGCTAGGGGGCTGGGCTGGTCAAGCACTGTGCAGGTGGGCCCAACAGGTTTTGAACAGGTGTCCAAGTAATTATCCAGATGCAGTTCAGAAACTGCTCTACAGTGTAACCTAAAAGCTGCTCCAAGAGTTGACAGGGCAAGTAAGTTGTCAGAGGTGGGGGTGGGTGTGGTTTGTTAGGCTTGTGCTGGGTTTAATACTTCTTCCTGTCTTGGGAAATTTGAGGTGCGGGACTGAGTCTTATAGAAAAGAGGAAGAAAACCTGAGTTCATAATGTTATGGAGGGATGGATTTAGCAGCCCTTTTCCTATTCTGATGGTGACATAAATTCTAGATTCCTACTGAAGAGATGTGAAGAATGTTCAAAGCTGGCTTCTGTCTGATTTTACTACATCCTCTTTATCCAACTGCTGAGGGTAAAGGTTTTGCAAAGGGCAAAGAGACAGCTACAGCAAAAATCACTTCAGGCACTGGGCAGAAATACTTTCAACATACTTGCTTGTTTTCTTTGCTTACTGCTATTTTATTGGAAAGGCTGAGCAGCTGGGATCACTCTGCAGCAGCAATTAATGGCATCAGCTCATTCACTTCCACTACTGCAGCCTCAGTTCTTGTGTTCCTGGCTTCCGAGGGGTGCTGGAGCTTGCTGGGTGACACGGTGTCTTTCTCAGGGGTCTGCTGTGCGTCCCACAGCCAAGGATGGGGCTGGACACCTCCATCCTCACCCTGTGACCATCAGGACCCTCAGCTCAGTTCCCACCCCGTTGCTGCACTACTGCCTTCCATTATACTATGCCCACAAGGTTTTGCTTTTTGGCTTTTTTGAAGTCTGTGAGGTTCCTGGCAGCTGCTCAGTTCACGTTCACTGTCTCTTTTGAGTTCAGGAAACAAAATTAATACATGAGTAACAGGAATTTTATTTGAAACAATTTCATTAGAAACAGAAACCCTGAAAAAAGCACAGTTAGATCACTGATGTGTTACAATGCAGTGTTAAAACCTCATGACATCCAGAAAAATGCATTTTTCATTTTCTGTTTCATTCACTTTTTCCTTCTTAATCTTTTTATTGGGCTACATTAATGCAGGTTGTTTGGGTTTTTTTTATCATCCAACTCAACTGCATAGATGGTGAAATTTTAAAGCAACTTCAGATCTTTCTGGTAACGCTTCCTCACGTTGCAGGCTCAGAGCTGTCAGGTAACCAATGCTTCTGTGCTGTGTTAATCTCGGTGCTGCAACTTCAACGCAAATTCACTGTCTTTGCTTCAAATGTGGGAAAACATGGTTACTTCTGTTTTGTCACATTTTATTATCAAATGCTATTTTCATCCTCCTTGGAGCCAGGTGGAATCGGTGTTTTTAAATTCAAACCCCATCATGTAAGTGGTATTTTAATGTATGATTTAGTGTGGTTCCTGTTCCAGCACATACAACTGTGAAGTCCTTATGAGCCCCCTTTTGCAGTATTTGTACAGGAGAGCCAGAAACAAACTCTGTTTCTAGTACTCAGTAAAAAGGGAGGCAGGACCCCAGGCAAACATCCAAGCTGTCAGCCATCATCTGTACTATATGAAATGTTAAAAGGCTGAACCCTGGAGGCTGAACATCCCAATACCTGCAGTTAGGACTTTCCTGTGCAAGGAGTTGCCACCAGATGTTTTTCTCCCCATTTCTGTGCTGGTAAACTTCCCATCGCTTCCTGCTGGTCTTGCAGGGCTACTGGTACTGTCTGCAAGCATAAAGAATACAGCTCAAGTGAGAACGATCAATTTGTCCCTCTGCTACTTAGCTAAGAGCCACTGCTCTAATTACTATTTTATTGGATGGCAGCATTGTCAGCATTGTTCTTGGGGGGGGGGGGGAGGGGGGGGAGGGAGTAGAACACAAAGAGACTGCAAAGGGGAACAGATTTCATCGCAGCTCACACCCACCACCGTTATTTGTTCCAGTCATTCTAAAAATCACTGTTTGCTCACCTCAAGCGGTCTTTCAAGCTTGAAGAGATGAACTTGCAGAGCTGCAATGCAGCAGAAAGCCATCTTCAAGGATGAGGCTGTACAGTGTACAGCCACCACGAGCTTTCCTTGAACCCTAATGCAACAAAGAGCACTGTCAGGAAATAAACGCAGCCCAGCCTGAGGAGCTAGAGATACTGAAATTACTGATAAAATTCTTGAAAAAGTACTTCTGCAAGCGAAGGACAGCAACAGCAAGACTCAAGTAACAAGTTCCAGAGCAACGCATTGGCAAATACAGCTGGATAAAGGGCTTGGAGATGCTCATCCCAGCTAGCACTCCTGAGGTTCTGTGAGTCAGCAGGAACACTGAGGACATGTGACCTCCTCGTGAATTCAGTCACAGCCCAGTACCCCTCCTGCTGTGGCAGAAATGTTTGAAGTCTTTTACTGACCAGGTGTAAATCGTACTTTTTAAGTGTCTAAGATGTGGCTGACTCAGCATCTTAACAACTGTTTTAAGTTTGTTGTTGCACACTATGTCTCAAATATAATGTGATCCACTCACATTTTAATCTAATCTTGTCTGAGTTCTTAATGCCACTTAATTGGGCCATTACGCGTTGCCAGCTAGGTTCACACTGCAATCTGAAGGGTACTCACAGGAATGAATAGTGGGAGAAAAGAGAAGGAAAGGGCTTTATCGCTCCCCTGAGACAAGGAGTCACTATTCAGGCAGTCAAAGAAACGTCTATCTCCAGGGAACCCTGGCCCTGCTCTCTTCCCTTCGCAGGAAGGAAGGCGTAAGCTGAGGACAGAAAGATGCTGAAGCGCCCGGGAAACGGGCCCAGCACTGAGGCTCTGCAGTAACCCTCAAGGTCAGTGCGATGCGTGAGGGAAAGGAAGAGGACTGAGTTCCCAGCAGCTACTTCATCAAGGCAAGAAGGCAGCTGGACAGAAAAAAAACTATGATTGAAACCTCACATAAATAAACAAAGTGGTTTGGTTTTCTTCACCTTTTCCTGTTTTTGCTTTTTCTGATGGAAAGTTTAAACTATTCTTTTTTATTTTTTTAGATTTTCTAAGTAAATGCTTTTCACTTTTTTCCTTAGCCTGGTGTACGTTATACTGTGATTCTGCAGCACCGAGAAAGTAACAGGAAGCCTCTCAATAAAGGGCACACCAAGGCCACAGCACAAGGCTGAGGGAGAGGGCCGCTGCCATCAGGGAGACCCCTGAGGCCTGGGAGGAAGCAAACGTCGTCACTCCTGGTTTCGGTAAGGGCAGGAAGGGGAATGCAGGGAGCTGCAGCCTTGGGAAAGAGATGCAACAACTGCTCAGAACAAACAAGATGAGTGGGAATAGTGGGCGTGGATTTGCAGGGAGGTGATGTGTAGGTCCTTAACCAGCCCGGTGTGACAGCACTCTGTGATGAGGCGACCAGCTCAGTGGATATGGGGAGAGCAGTGGATATTGCCTGCCTTGACTTGAGGAAGGTTTTGATGTTAACTGCCATAAGACCCTCGTTAACAAGCTGGAGCACAGGCTGGGTAAGCAGACAGCGAGGTGGACCAAGCAGTGGCTGAGCAGGCCCAGAAGGTTGCGAGCAGTGGCGTAAAGGCTAGCTGGAGGCCAGTAATGCCTTGCCCCAGCAAGTCAGTACTGGGGCCAGGTATTTTCAAAATCTTCATTAATGACCTAGATGATGGGACAGACAGTAGATACACCAGAGGGTCACGGTGACATCTAAAGAGACCTTGACAGCTTGGGAACGTGGCTGACGTGAACCTCATGATATTCAACAGGGGGAATTACCAAGTGCAGTGGCAACCCAGCAGCATCCAGTGCTGGAGGAACTGGAAACCTGTTCGTATGAGGACAGATTGAGACAGCTGGGACAGCTCAGACGGGAGAGGGCTGGGGGGAATTCTATCAATATTTATAAACACCTGGTGAGGGTATAAACACCATGGAGCCTTCCCATTTGTGCCTAGTGAAGGGACAAGAGACAAGGGTAGCTTTAGGATGATGGTTCAACTTGATCTTACAAGTCTTTTCCAACATAAATGATTCTATGAACACCAGAAGCACTTCCGTGCTGTACAGGTGACGGAGCACTGGCACAGGCTGCTCAGAGGCTGTGCAGTCTCCTCCTCGGAGATATTCCAGAGCCACCTAGGTATCCTGCTCTACCTCACACCTTGATTTAAGCAAGGGGATTGATTATACCATCTTCTTGACGCCTGTTCAACCTTGGATATTCTGTAATTACGTGAAGACTGAGCCCCAGCTGCAGCCACAGCAGAGGTGAAGTAGGAGTTACAACCACAGAGCTCAGCAGAAGAGAAATCACTTCCAGCAGCAGCAGTAACCACCAGCTCTGTGGCACATTCCTTGGGTGACTCAAACAGCGGGGAGCAGAGCTCCAACTCCTCATCTGAATGATGTATAAGAGGAAATTTTTTCTTTGGAAAAATCCCTTATAAAGCAGCGCTATCTAAATGAAAGACGTAACCTGTAGAAGGTAAAAAAAAAGGAGACAGGCAGACTCCTATTATGTTCTTCACACACACTATCTTGGGTAGAAATTTTGATCTATGTCTGCCTTTGCAAAGACCACTTAGAGAATTTTGCGGTATTATTTATAAATCATGGTACAGTTTAAGATTTATTACTGCAGAAAGATTCTTTTCCACATGTTGCCCTTCCTATGCTTTTAAGGGGAAAAAAATACCAAAAGTGCCCATCGTGTTTGTATGTCCCATGCAGCACTGAAATTTTACCGCTTACTTTCCACACAACTACTCATGGAAACCAGTAAACAGATCAGCAATAACCCCTCTTAAGATAATACGAAGGATACACGGAGCCCCTGGGCCAGTCCATTATTGCAGCTTAGTATATCTTGGTTAGTTCTCTATTTACTGTTACCATTACTATGGGCGTAGAAGGGAACTAACCTAAATTTCTCTTGCTTTATCAGTACAGCTTGCAAATCTCAGTTAAATCTCATCAGTGTTTACAAAGACTTTTACTTTACAAAAAGCTACTTGGAATTTCAGAACTGAACCATGCTGTTTCCATCTGCCTTCAAAACCTGCACAGTATACGTCAGTCCCCCAGAGATGCTACCAACACCTGGGGTAGGCAACAATACAAGCCTACCTGTGTGGGCAATGAGCTCTTCCCCAGATTGTATGGATTACATGGACAGAGCCTTGCAGTCTAGAAGACTGCTGGCTAACCCTAAAGACTGTTCAGAGTCAGAAATTACAAGGTTGTTTGCACAAACTGGATTCTCCATGCAATGCACCAAAAAACCCAGCAGCTCAGACATGGCAGCATACTGATGTGGCACTATGACTTCACTCCATGACACTTTGAGTCAGTTAAGAATATGGTAACATATGACAGGAATTAGGCAATGAATAGGCATGGATTATTTGAAAGCAAGTGTTAGCTGAAGCATATAGGCAGAATTACATCAAATTGTAGGTGTGAACACAAAGCTGGCTCCTAATTTCAGTAATCACTAAAAAAAGCCCAATATTTTACAATACATACCTTGTACTAAAGCTTGGTTTAGGATTCCCTTTGGTATTCATAAGGCAGCAGCAGGATTGTACAGAAGCCCATCTTCATCTGCATTTTAACATTTTAACAGTAATCTAAAAAATAAAGAGACAGTAATGACACAGACTAGAAAAAACAGCAGTTTCTCTATTCACACACCCACATGTATAATATGAGGAAACAAACATTAGTAATACTTCACACTACCAGAAAAATCCATTTATTATGTACCCATTCTTACACTTAATTGTTCCTACAATTCTTTCAGATTTTAAATTGAATATTACTACCTAGCAGTTAAAAACCAGCTGGTTCAAGAACAGAAGTTCCTCATTTTCTTACTTGAGCTTCAAGCAGACTAAGTGCAGTTCTGCTCCAGAGTCCCATCACCTCTTGGTATGGTTTTAAAAGACACGTACACAAACAAAGCTCATTCTTCTGCTAGGCCTGCCAACAAGGCCAAATCTAGGCTTCATCTTTATCATCTTATTGCCACTAAGATAATTAGGGTCCCCGCACACAGCCCAGTGCTATTAATGAAACCTGACATTGCTGCTCTCAGCCTGGTTGTGGTGAGGGTACACAGCAGAAATGCAGTCTCCTCCACATTCCTCAGACTGCTGTGGTACTGAGATTTAAGAGGAACAAAGCTGTATGTGAAAATTAAATTGAGTAGAACGTCTCACTTTAGCAACTCGGAGCAGAACTGTACACAAGTCTCATTAAAATAGATTTTAATGCTAATTTTGGAAATAGATGCGAAAGTTTAAGACTTGTCATTTCAAAGCTTCTGTAATAGATCTCCTTGTGTTTGCATTAAGTGCAGTCACAAGAAGGAGCAAGCCAGAATGTAACTTCATTCCTATTTAACTGATAATTAAAACTTATTGGAAATGTATCAGAAGAACTGCCAAAGCAAGAACCCAAAATGTGAATGAGGATATTCACCTTGAACTCTGCACTGCTGCTTCTGGAGTCCTCGTGCAAAAAGCTCTTAGTGCTTAAAATACAGTAGCTCCCTGAGCCACATATTCTGGCTTCAAAAAACTTCCAAACACGCCTTCCCTTTCCTCTGCCTCCCAAATGCCTCAGATTTAAAATAATATGCAAGCACTGCTGTGCTGGATGAGTTTAACACAGTGCATTGCTCAGGCTGGGGAAACAGACCCAGAAGCACGCTGCAGGGCTAACCGGCACGATGGAGCCTTCATACAGAGGAACACTAATGGGAAAGACCCTGATTACAGCAGCGCAACAGGATGACGAGCTCTGTATCCTCTCAGGTAAAGACTCCTTAGAGCAATTCACCAACATCTTGAGGCCTTGCTCGACAATCAGAAAACTTAGTGCACGTGCAGAATACTTGTCAGACAAAGGAGGACTTTGGGAAGCCGCACACAAGTCACACCTATTAGGCTGGCTTGGCTTACAGGACAGCCTCCAAGAGCAACTCAGAAGTGACTCAGGTGCAAACTGCAGCACAGCGGTGAACATTATAGCAAAGGTACCATTGTAACGGCAGGTGCTAGCACCTCAGATGAAGCACAGCTAACAAGATGTAATACTTCAGTTCTATTTAAAGTGCTGACAACTTCATCAATTCTCTCCTTTTCAGCTACCTCCCTCCCCCCACTTACACACTGCAGCTTCCTACATGCCCACTTCCACAAACAGTTACCTGCTCCATAACAGACAGATGGCTACCTTCTTAAGAAAGTAGGTGGTGCAGAGCAGAGCCCTGTACTACTAACCCTTGGTAACTACAGCTGCCATTCTGCAAGCTCTAATACTAAAATCCTTAACGGGTCAAGGACAAGTAACTGCCACAGCTATGGCTGTCAAACCAGGCCAGGCTAGAACTGCCACCTGGAGAAATAATGCTAGCAACACAGCATCCAGTGACATCGCCTTCAAATGGGGAAGTTAATTCAGCTACTCAAGAAATAAGTACGTACCCATCTTAAAGGGAAAATCTAACTACAAACTGCCATTTTTTTCAGATTATTTTTTAATATCATGACAAAAGCACTAACAATTAGGCTTTCTTTTATTCCCCTATCTACAAACAGGGATCCTAGGACTCCAGAGGCCTGGCAGTCTCCAGATTCTGTAGCTGCCAGTGCATGCGTTTTCCTTTTGACCACTCAAGATTTACTGAAAACTGCTGAGACAGATTCTTGGCAGCTACAGTGTAGATGCTGGTGACAAAGTTGTAGCCAAACTCACAAGTAAATGCTGTGTTTTTGAAGGCCATCCCTGAAGTCAGCCAGCAAGACCACATGGTAGTGTTACCACTTAATCCCTTTATCACAATGCATGCTTTCAAGGAGGTTACATAGTAGTTGGGGGTTTTTCTGAGTGGGTTTTTTTTTTAATGCACATTACCTGTCTCAGCACTACTGCTTCAGAAGTGTTTCCTTTCTAGAAACAAAGACCACTCCAAGTTCTCTACACTGCCTAAGACACTTCTACAGCCATTACTCCTGGGAGTATCCTGGCAGCATATCCTGGCAGCTCATGCTGAAAAAAGAGATCTGTCAGAGCTAACAGGAACACAGCAAACGCTTATTTTCAAGTTAGCGGACTCAAATCATCTTCCACTGTATGATACAGCATTTCTTTGAGTAAGTGGGTATGGTGCCAAGCAAAACAAGTCTAAAATGGCTAACTGCACGATGCAACAAGCACAAACTAAATCAATACTGTGTATATACTATCACTGCCACAGAAAACTGAAAACCAGCTCCTCAGCATGATCCAACGCGAGCTATCCGCACTCAGTTTAACAGCCTGCCCTCCACTACTGTCTTTCCAGTACAAACTTGCTCTGGGAGACAAGCTCCATGCTGCCAGGCAGAAACAGCCATGACAACCCCCAGCACTAAAGGAAGTTTCACATCTATCTTACGTGCTGAAACTTCTGCGGTCCTTCTGAAGGCACACATTAGCTGTACAGCTTCGCTATTTAAACCTAGCAGAACAAGTTTCTTTTTTGTGTTTTTTTTGTTTGTTTGTTTTAAATTAACAGGATTTTTTGTGGCTCTTATAACAAAGAGCTTCCCTCCTGTATTTATCCCTCCCCCATTTACTTTACGTCTACGTTAAAAATTACCTAGCAAAACAGAGCAGTGGCATAGGTAAACTTTGACGGGCGTGGGCTATGTGACATTTTGCCCCAGCAGGAACAGGCATCCTTCTGGGAGCAGCACAGCCACCATCCATAGCACAGAATGGAAGAACTCCTGATCCGAGCTTTTCTCAGGATAACATGCAATCCCTTGTGCTCATTTCTGGGGGGCTACCAAAGGGAACCTGAGACGGGCGATCCGCAGAGCTGCATTCAGGTCCTCCTACCAAAAGGTAACAGATAACAATATTGGCTGAAGTACTAATGGAAGATAGTACTAAACATTTTCAAATACTCAAGAAATCATCTCCTCCACATTCTCTTAGATTTTACTCAAGTCTGACCAAGCTTTGCTCACCTTAATCACAAGCAGCTACTGGTGAGGACAAAAGCATGCATTTACAACAATAAAACCACTGAAGAGTAAACCAGTCGTTAACTGGACTTCATTGCATGGCTGCCAGCGATCACAGGAGATGAACCCAGTGCCATCTTTTCCAATCTCATGTCCCCAAAAAGCTCCTTATGAACATATCCTTGCCGACAGCTAGAAGCAAGTAACTGAGTATCACCAAATTAAGGCTCAGAAGGAAGACTTAGTTCCTGGAAAGAAAAGGAAAATACTACTTGAATCGAGCCAGCAAGCCATTCATTTTCCTTGACTGCTAAAAGCACTTTATATCGCTATTTCTTATTCATAAACTACAAAGTATCTGAAGTAAACATCTTACACAGAATAAGGAAAGTTCTTCTTTGGAGTAAGGTTTCCAAAAAGAAAAGGTGGTGGCAGTTACTAGAATAGTTTCTACTACCATTTACATGACAGATAATATAGCACTATCGATGACAGCACCATAATCAAGGGACATTTATTTATTTTCCTGTTTGGTCTAGATAACAAAACCTCACACATAAGTTAAAAGTGTTTTTTCCATATTTGGAGAATTACAAATGTCTGAAAACACTTCAAAAGGACAAAGATTTCATCTGCGCAGCTTAAGCAAAGCCTAAATTTGAAAACAAAATGAGTACACTGTAAGCTTCTTAAAAAGAGTCATTACATCCCTAAATGTAAGACTAAGCAATTAACAAGAAAGGCAAGTCCAGTTTTTGGTAAAATTTAAAGATTCCTCATTATTTCAAAGAACTTTGTGTTTGATCAGCAGAAGGGAACTAAGTCCTTAAGTTCTTAACATCACAAACTTCTACTGCATGAAGTAATATTACATTATACTTCATTATGGTTTTATGAAATGCAGTTATCCGTGAGGCTGTAGTCATACACTCATTAAAATAATCTTACATGAAACAGCAACTCCATCCCACACTTCGGCTTGCTGGCCCAAGCCCTATATTGCTCACTAACACCCCTGTCTCAAGCTGAGGAATCTGAAGCACCAGAATAGCTGGCTCCTCAGAAAACGGTTTTCACAATTATCTGTTCTATGCACGTCATCATTAATGCAGCCAGTGTCCTCAGATGTCCAGATTTCTACTATCAATGACAGTGTTCGAGCAGAGGGGTTTGGAAAAGAGTCCAAGCAATAGCACAATTCTCTTCATTCAGAACTTGTGCAACTTTTAAAACAAAGTTCCTGAGCACTTTACCGTACTTTACCTTATCATGAGCAGCTAAGAAGTACAAAACTGCTGGAAGGAGCAACTTTAACTCTTATCATCTCTTTCACCTAGTAAGCGATACAGATGTGATTTCACCAATTAATAAAGACATGTTAAGAAACCTGACAGATCAAAAGCATCCCGAACAGTTCTGTCAGCACTGAAGGTACTGTTAAAATGTCATGAACTTGCATTAAGTTCTAGAAACTCTGAGTGACTTCAGCCAATCGCAGTAATGTACAGAGCTGGGAACAAATCGTGTCTGCTGTAAACTAGATACAGTCAGATCAGCACAACTAACATGTATTTGAGTGCAGCCAGTATTACCCTACTACTCCAACAAAGCCAGAAGTCAGGACAATATTGTACTATGCGCTGCTCAAGTAAGATTACTATTATGCCGAGATAGCCACTTAAAAAAAACTAGAGACTAAAATGTGTAGTCTTATCAATGTTGACTAAGCCTGATTTACAAATCATTTTAAAAATGTTTGAAGAAACAAAAGATGTGTACAGTCAAAGTCTATGAGCCATTTTTCATTTTAACATGACTGAACAACAGCATACGCTTTGCATATTTATTCACACGTAGTTGGGATGTGATGATCTTAACAGTTTATTTCATATCTTCAGAAAACAAGAGAGGGAATCTCTTTTCAAAGGAAGCTTCCTGGATTTTTGCATAATCCAACTTCAACATAAAAACAAAACAAAAAAAAGACAGCATCACTAAAGAATTATGAAACTGATATACAGAGCATTTACTTGTGAAATATCAGCAATGCTGCATTATACAACTTTACACAACGTTCCCCCTTCCCTCCTGTAAGATTCCTTACCTGTCATTTTCGCAGCAGGTGCCAAGTTAGGCCCGTGTCCTAACTTCCTCTTCCAAAATCATGAGAGAAGAATTAGTTATCTTTGTGGGGCTACAACTTCTGGAGCCGTAAGACTGTGCTGGGGGCAAGGGAAGGGCGGGCTGCACTTGTACAGTCTTTATAGACCTGCAATTCAAGCTTCTCAAAGAACTTTCATCTTTGAAGCACTCCACTTGAGAAGGTAATGCAGGAATACTAAGTGATGTACGCTTTTGTATTAAAAAGAAACCTAGTAAAGAAGTATTCAAGCAGCTATATAATATAACAGGCTTTTTATGTTAATTCATATAGACCAAGAAAAGCAAGGCTTTACATCAAAGCCTTAAGGCTGGCACGGACCTCTGGGTCCCTCTGCCCAAGCCCTGCTCCAGCAGGGACACCCAGAGCAGGGTGCACCCTGGGCAGCCTGTGCCAGTGCTCCTGGTGTTCAGAGGGAACCTCCTGTGTGTCAGTTTGTGCCCACTGCCTGCTGATCTATCAAAAGACTTCGTGCAATTAAGAAATTTCCTTCCTGTGCTTTTAACTCTGCCGGGTGACAATTTTTATTTCCATTTGCTTCATCACGACAAAGAAAGAAGAGCTACTTCTATCTTCCATTGCAATATAGCCATACTTGGTGGAAAAAAAATTAGAATCTTACACTAGATTTGAACTACACAGAAAATGAAATCTGTATGTCAAGGTAAAGATGACAAGACAGCATTAACAAATTTCAAGGTATCCTGCAAACATCCTTTTACTCCACTGAAGACTTACCTTCTTATAAAAACACACACCAATGTTAAATAAAGGTAACATTTCTCATGAAAAATTATGTTTTGTGGAGGCATTTACTTCCCTCTTTCAATACAATACTACTAGCCCTTGCCAGCACTTGTCCAGCTGAAACAGATTACTGTTCAGACCTGGGTTGAAAGCTGTGCATAGTCACAAGAAGGAATCCATGAAAAAAATTAATGCAGAACATACGGTGAACTCCACCTTATAAAACCAAAGAGCAGAGATTCTCAACTTGTGACTGCTAAGCAACCTTTATCATCTGGCAAGCTGGCCCTTAATCGCACAATTGGACATACCTTACTGGATGCTATGCTAACGTTTCTTAACTTTCTACTACTACCTTATTTGTCTTATTTTAATAGGGTAGCTTCTACCTGTAGGATGAAGTTATTGTTTCTACCCAAAGTGGAACAGTTAACTGAAAAAATCAAAAAAAGCATTAAGTCTTGTATCTCATATAAAGCTAGGAAGATAGCTTTAACACATAGTGAAGAAAAGAGCACGATATTAGCAGTAATTCTGAGTGACAGATTTAACTACCCAACGCATTTCAGTATGTTTTAGGAATAGTATTTAAATTAACCCATCCTCTCCCACCACCCCTTAAAATGACAACCCAGTCAGCTAAAACTTTCTCCATTTGAAAACGATGAAGTCTAAAAGCCTTTATTAATGAAACCATGTTTGATCAGGACTAAGCCAAGAACATAGAAGGAACAGGGAACTTCCTTTTGTTACCAACTTACATACAAAGGTAGGTCAGATGGCATCGTACTCAAGATGAAAATGTTTTGAATCCAAGACAGACTGACTTATTTCTCACTGGAGTTGGTTCAGATTTCAAGATGTAAGCTCCTACTGTAATTTTCACGTGTTTAAAATCAGTTATCAAAAGTATGTCAAGTAACAAATTCAAAAATATCAACATGTTAATAAAAAAAGTGTATGAACGTAGCCTAAAACACGGAAGTTACTTCATCACCTGTTCTCCATTTTTGATGTATACAATCAAAAATAATCCCTCTAATGCTGCAAGTATCATTTGCTATTTTTTGAAAAGAACCTCCACACAAGCAAACAGCGGTTTCTCCATCAAGGTCCACATTTCAACCCAAAACTCGGTGTACCAACCATCAGATTCATCTATTGTTTTTTTTGTGGATCAGCATCAAAAGAGCTCATATTTAGCTCTTCTGTTCTGCTCCACCTTGTTCTGGCCTTCTCAAAACTTTCTTTCCATGTTATTTAAGATCTATTTCAGTTAACTTCTATTTCAAACTCTACAAACTCTTTCATCTGATCAGCATCTGACAGCTGACTGCGCCTAGTGGCATACTTATGCATACATTTGAGTGATTCTAGTTTGTGTAGAAGTGTGTAAACTAGAATAAATGCAGATATCCAAGTTTGAAAGATGAAAACAGCACCTGGACACAGAAGTAGAACCAGGACTTCACATTTTTATTACATAATTAGAGAACTGGACTACAATAATCATTCAGGTTCATTTTCTCTAGCACATCTTAAGCTACCAAAGGAATTTACGTTGTTGATAGTACAAGTGTAATAGCTTTGTATTACACCTCATTGAGAATTCACATCTGTAATCCATAAAAAGTATTATTTGGATGTGAACTGCAGTTACTGAAGAGGTGTAAGTCAAATGGATTCCGGCTGGGGCGAAGTACTTCATGACCATAGCACGCTCAACACCCAAACTGCAGCAGCTGCCACTGTGCAAATGAAATTCACTAAGCTGAAGAGGCAGAAAACTTCAAAAAGCATCCATATGGCCATGAAGAAGCTTCATTACTGAGGTGGGTAAAGTACCTGCTGCAGTAACTAAAGGCACTACCAGATTGAATTGGCAGAGCAACAACAGCTGTGCAGTAGCATACATATCCAACCAGCTGACACAACACCTCAGGCATTGACCAACTATCTATTCCTCAGATTTATCACTGTGGCAAGATAACGTTAATCATTAATGGACATCCTGATAGTACTATTCTTGTTGTTTGGTCACAACCAAGGCAAATCAGCAGAACCTAGGTCTTGCACCATTTGTTTTAAAGCAGAAACTCATCAAAAACTCATGACAGAAGTTATCTACTAGAAGAAGCAGAAAATTAAGTTTTACCTATTTCAACTTCCTTCTTCCTCCAGCATGATTTTGGTTTGTACATGCAGTCTTTCCTTAAATGCCATTCATAAATTTCAATTTCTGCTCTTTTTTACATTATATAGTGTCACAGTTCGGCCCATGAAACCACTACATATAGACAAAAAAATAGCAGAAAATGTGAACAACTCTCCATTGACGTCACTCTTCATATCTTCATGAAAGGCAAGCTCTGAAGACTTATTTTTGTCCACTGAAACATGTATTTCATTTGCATATTTACATTAAACTAGTTTCATTTATTGGAGAACTCCAAACAACATTCAAGAAATTTAGATAAATGTTATCAGGAATCATATTTGGTTGTTCTACGTCTACGATGGCTTCCAGAATTTTAGATGAAAGGAACCGGAAGATGTCATCTTGCTTTTCCGCATTGCCATCTCCCTCCATGTGTAAATCCAGACAGAGAAATCATCTCTTTCCATATTACTGTCTGCGTGCACTAAGGAGCCAAGAAAGGGTAGCTATGTATAAAATTCTCCTGCATTTCGTCACTTAACTCTTGTGTAGTGTCCTTGTGTCAGACCAGCGAAAGATTCTGAGCTCTAACACTTCAAATATTTACAATCTCCAGTAAAAAAAAAAATTCTCACCTTCTTGAAGAACAAACCATTAGCTCTCCTTGACCCTGTAGTTTTGAAGATCACTGACTTATTTTTTACAGTAATACTGTGAATTTTCTGCATTAGCAGTTTTCCAGCTTTAAGGCCTCAATAATTGAGCAGCATACATTTCAAGAATCCCTCACTCTCTCCTAAAAACATCTACAGATTAACACTTTCAAACCTGTGAGTACTTCTGTGACTACAGCAATAAAGGAGAAATGCAAATGGAGTACCACTATTGTAAGCAGTTGTTTTAATCAGTGTTTATTTCCCAACAATACTGGACACCTACAAAATTCACTTTTATGGTTAACGAGAAGACACGTGGGTTTATTTCAAAGGAAGTAAGACTAAGGCTTAAAATCAATCTCTTTCAAACTGGACAAACACAGCAGTACTCTTCAGTAACTACCATCATTTCTGTTATCCTACTATGATATTCATTCCATATGGCATCATCTACAGTCAAGTACATGCGCCTCAACCAACCAAATCTATTTTCAAGATGCCACCACAGTGAGTTACTCCTAATGACTGAGACAAAATAAAATAAGACAAATGGTGTTTTTGGTAAGTCTTTATAACAAACAGTTCTGTGCGATGGTCCCAATTTGAAGAGCAAAAAATGCAAGGCCAGTAACAAAATGCAACTTGAATAAGACAATTTCTCCACAAGTTTGGACTACCTTTCCCACCGTGGACAGCTGCACTCTCAAATATGATTTTTGGGTGTTTCAATTTAAAAACGACAGAACTACTTTTGTTACATTTAATACAACTCGGGGATTTACAGCACTGTTTGGAGCAAACATCAAGTGATCTGTGATTACACTGCTGTCTTGCATGCATGCTTGTAACTAAAAACAGATCTATGCAAATTCAACCTTATTTTTAACATTAATACTGAAATTGTCCCTAGGCAGGAAAAAAAAATCTACATGTAGACATGCAGAAAAGTATTCCAAATGATTTTATTCTAAGTTGTCATTTTAAAAGCAGTAAGAAGCAGCCTCAGAATTTCAGTTCACTCCCCTAATAAACACACTTAAAATGACTTGATACTTTTTCCCCACATGCAACAGGAAAAGCACATTCTGCAGAGAAGCAAAGTGAACACAAAGTAAAGCAAGCTTAACGAGGAAAAACACTTCTAAGCAACAGTTACATAAGAGTAAACAAATGCTTTAGTACCCACCCCCCTGCACTTTCGCATTCAGCAGTGCGAGTACAAGATGAGATTGTACACAAGTGTGATGCAAGAATTAACAAAGCTGAACATGCATTAAGTGGTATTGCAAAAACTACAAAGCATAACATGGCAACAAACAACCAGCACATACACTAAACAGCTCTAATCTCAACTGTCAAGTTGACAATTTTCACTTATAGATCAGTCATTTAATGTGTGACAATTTTATAGATTTTTTTTTTCAGAATTCTGAACTTTCCATTTGTGAAATGTAATCATTGTATTTGTCACATGCTAAGTCAGAAAATTCTGTATCATTTGGTACAGCTCTGGTTTTCAAAATTTCAGATGTGGACCTACCACGAGCACAGTGCTGTGAGTCTAGAAGCACAATGCTCCACCACAGAACAAAACAGAAGATGAGCTACCATTTCCTTGTTACACTTTTCGTTCTGTGCTTTCTGGAGAAGGTTTTGATTCAAAGTTGCTTAAAACTGGAGATGCAGCTTACCTTTCATATGCTCCGCCCCTTAAAAGTGCTTACAAGAATATCTGAAACAACGCAGTGCTATTGTATCAAAGGATGAAGGATGTCAGCCTTCTAAAAGACAGTATTTCCTATCTTTTAACTGCAATTCAAATTTTCTTCAAAGAAAAAGTACATATGAATAGGTTTGCTTCCATAAAGCAACTGTATGTATCATCTTTCCCGGAGAAAACATGAAGAACACTATTTTCCATCTTTTATTGACTTGCATACAACCACAAAAACTGCAGAAAGTGAACAGACAGGTTAAGCTCATACAGAATTTTGCTCAACGTTTTAGCAGTAAACCGATTCCTCATTATTTTGAATAGCTGCCCTCCTAGGTCAAGTATTTAACAATGTAAAACGGAACCATGCTATTCAGAGATCTGAGGCCTGAAATACATTTCTTATCTGTTTCTAAGCTAAGTTTTTCTTCAGAGTACTTCACTTACTGAGAACATACATAAATTACATTCTCTTTGCAGTACATAGATACAGCACAAACTAACTCAAGTCCACAGTCACACAGTCCTGTCTCACTGCCCTTCCCCTTGTTCTCCCTTCCTTCCCCATGAAATGAGCAGAATCAATAATATTCATGAGGCTTCCCTTACCCTGCTTAGAGCAGTGAGCACGGGCACAGAGATGCAAGGGTAGCACAAAGCAGGCAAGTAGAAAATGGCTCTTCCTATCTGCAGCAGTCTATTTATTCTTTTTATATGTACACAAAGACTTCAAATCTGTTCAAGATTTCTCACCAGCATACAAACATTTAAAACATTTGTAAGCAGCTTAGAAGATCACTTCCAGCTGTCAGTTCAGAGATTGTGCTCTCCAGCATCACAGTAACTGGTTTACATACTCTTCGTTCTGCGATTTTATGCTAGATCAAATATTTTAAGCTTAGCAACAGCACTGCAGAATAAATCCTTTTACAGTAAATAATAATGGTAAAGTAGTATCTATAATGGAGCTTAAAAAAAAGCATATTAGAATACCAATGACACCAAAAGCAAACAGCTGAAAAAAGAATATAATGTCTGTGGTTTCTGCATCTTTCGAGATTAATTACATTTCCTCCTTCCACCTTGCTTAAGTATATATGGTCATCTGAAGAGGGAAAACCATTTGGTTTTCTTCAAGTATTCACTGAGAATGAAATTATTTTCCCTTCCACATAAATGATTACAATGAAATTAAAGCAAGAGAATCTAATGAAAATATCCTCATCCTATTCCATAATTCATAGTAAATACTATTTTACTTTCCTTTATACCATCTTCTGTTTGCTGCTTGTCTTTGTCTGGCTACGATACGCAAGCTTAAGTTTGGATTTTCACTGGTTGGAGAAGCCAACAATCTTAAAATCAGCTGTTTCATACTTAGAGAAATGTGAGGCTTGTACAGTGTACCTAGTTGCTGTAACCAGTCACAAAATTCATGTCCTACAGAAGCTCTTTAAGAGAGTAGCACAGAAGAAACGTATCCAGTTGCAATGACCTTCCCTACAATTCATGAATATTTAAAAAATCCAATTATCTGTGCATTCCAGTTCTTCCGATTTTCACTGGAAAAACACTTAACTTCTAATCTCTTGGATTTTTTAAACTAATGTAACTGGCGTTTCTATCCTTCCCATTAAAAATGAGTTTGTGGGTTTCACATAAAACAACATTTCAAGTTACTTTTGTAAATCCCATGTAAACATAGAATTAAACCACAATTCTCCTGTTTTTAATGTTTCTTTATTCCCCCACCCCGTTTTCCATTTACATACAAGACTTCACATTTACCCCTATTCAAATTTGTATGCAATTTTTTTTAACTGAGAAACCAATGGCATCTTTATGACATCTTTATTCTGACTGCGCTTCTTCCAAGTCAAGCACTTCACGTCCCACATACATTTAGCATGTAAATTCAATCAAATTATACAGCTATGCTTTACTCTAGAGAAATGAGACATAAAAGCACGCCAGTATAACTACAAACAATAGAGCTCTAGACAAACCAGTTTCTAACACAAAGTGAAAAATCTCACCAACACTTGTATGCAATAACAGAGCTAAGTTCCTTTGGAATCTCATACCTCTTACTATTAGCATTTTGTCTCCTATTTGAGGCATTACATACAAATCAGCAAGTTTTTACTCACATTTACAAAGCTGTTTTTCTGTTGATGTGGTTTGTATACAAAAACAATCATGGAAAGTTTTAAAAATAATTTTACCTACATTTACCTATATTACCTGTATTCATTGCTAAACTTAAAAACTGTTCTGAATGTTCCCTTCAATGAGAAAAAAAGGCTGCTGTTCTCAACTACTTTTCTGAAGAAATCCACTTATTATCAATTTTAGAAATCAGGCTAAAGTCATTCAAAGAAATACCACCAAACTTCAATTATTTTAAACACAGTTTAAGGAAGTTCAAGATGGAAAAGACCTATTTAATCTATCCCACTGAGAACGAACACACACTAGGCTGGTTGTAAAAAACAAAAATATATAATTTTCACGAAAAATTAACATTCAGTTTATTTTGTCTGTCCTACAATTACATTTAGACAGATAACTTTTTAAAATACACTTCAGTATTTTGCAGATGACTATGAAAACAAACCTGAAATGCCTTCAACTATGATTTAAAAAATATTCTATGGGGAAACAAACAAACACCACAACAGATCTCTTCACAACTGAAGAAGGCCAAACTGGAAGACAACCCAAGTCTATTTCACGGCATATTCCAAAAGGCAAGAAAATGACAATCCTATGGGAAAAATTACATGACTAAGCATTAAAAGTGCTCATTCGCTCCTCCTATTATGTTCTCACGTTTCATCAAACTGATTTTAATGAAAACAAATGCTTTGGGGATGATCCAGTCTCACATAAACCAATAATTTAATGGTGCAATGTCCAATTCCTGTGTTTTCTGAAGGCCGCACTCACTGTGTCCTCACTACTGAAGGATCTGGAAGCTGGGACCAATACTCCATCGTGCTAGAAGCCAGTGCCCCAAGGAAAGCACCAGATCCCAAGACTTTTTTTTTTCTGGCAGCAGAGTGTCCAAATTAATAAATTCAGAGCATCTAAGAACACAGTGAAATAGCTCATACTTCAAATGCCATCTCAAGTCCCACAGCCTTGGTCTGAAGCATGATGTAACAAGACATGGTGGATGCATAAGACGTATGGATATGCACCATTCCAAACCTGAGGAACGGAATTCAGAATCCACTCGTACCTATGACTCAATGTAAAGTGACCTCATTAGTCACCATTTGGCTTTCCCTTCTATTTCAGCAGTTCACTTGCTGTGTATTAATACCTCTCTTCTTAACTGAGAAGGAGAGAATTATCATCCAACTTGTTAAAAAAATACATTTATTAAGATGTACGCCAATTAATTTGTCCTCACAACTTTAAAAAAATAAGCCTCACAGCATCAGAGCACACTATTTCTTTGCTGAATATCTAAACCAGAAGCATGTACAGTTTTTGTTGTTGCTGAGTTGCTTTTTTTTGTTTTAAATAACATGAGAATGCTCTTTTAGGTCAGTTATTTCAGCATTTTTGAGCGGAGTTATCTCTAAGCAGATTGTAACTGTTTAATAATTAGGACTTCACAGAACTTAGTGTATTTTTTTAATGTAGCATTTTTATTAAAAGAATCTCTAATTACTATTCTATTTTAAAAGTTTCAAAGAAAAAAATGAAGAGGGAAAACTAGCCTGGTATAAATTTGAAAATGAGAATATACCTCAGATGAGAACGCTGTTCAAGGAATGCACGCTATAAACTTCTATTGGATTATGGTTAAAATTATGTCCATGAAGTATTTAGTTTACATCGTGCCCTTGTCATTTGTTACAACCCCTGTCCTAATGAAGGTCTTCACGCTACTGTGTCTTTAGTTTCAACTGGATAAAATACAAAAGTGCACAACAAGGAACCAACAGTTAGATAACTCGCAGTAATTTTAATGTTTGTCTTATGAAATCAATGCAGTTCAAGCATCTGAATCACCACTGAGTTTCCCAAGGTACCTATGTGTTCTAATGAGCACACTGGACAGAAAAACTATAAACAAATCAACTCATGACCAAAAGGATTTTTTTGTTCCTCCTTAAATGACCATGGTGATAACCACAAATGCAATTAACAAGCCAGACCATTTGACAACGCTGCTGAACTGCAGTAACAGCTTCTCACAGCGTTTCAGTGGCGCTCACTGCTTTCCTTTCATCCCAGCAATGAATGTCCATAACCACTAGCAAAAAAAAAAAACCTAATAATTTTCTAGAGTATTCAAGAGAAATGTTTCTCAAGAGATTTTAAATCAATCGCCCATATAATATTTAGACAGGAAAAATGCATTAACTCACTTTGCTCACTACAAGTCAGACTGCTCTGAATGTTTATTTATCAACATTTAATCATTTTAATTTTTTTTTCCCAATTCGGGCAGCCACCCTCTGCTGTCACACTGTGATCACCAAGAGCTAATGATGACAAGCTAATAAATGAGCATAGAGTGATTTTCATTACTCCCAAACGTGCTCCATTTTGTTCCAATAAAAACAGAACATTCCGTGGTGTTCTATGAGGTCTTTGTGTTGTTGGTTTCACTTATATGGGTTCTTAAAGCTTTATTGCCTGCATGTATTGAAATCTATCTCATGAATATCACATATTTTACACTGAATTCATAAATAACCTAAGAACTCAATAAATACAATGTAAAGTAATAATGTCATCAGTCTCATACTCCTTCCAAGCACATTTGCACTGCCACAGATCACGGCAGTCAGGACCTCACTGTTCTTTCCAGTGAAACACACCAAGGAGTTCAAAACTTACACACATTTGTGCACAGAAAAAACGGATAAACTTCTTTTAAGCTTCACGAGGAACGAGAAAAATGAAATCACTTTGAGCACGTGGGCATTACCGTCAAGCAAAAACACAGCTTAGGCACATCCACCTACCATTTCTAACAATTTATTAACGTTCCTTTTCTAAGGAAATTATATATTTATTGTACAGCTACAGTCAGTCGCTACCACATATGACAAAATGAAAAGCACTGCTTTTACTGCTGAGACAGTACAACATACAAACATGTTGACTGTATGGCCAGATTACGCTAAGAAAACTCTCCTTAGAGCAGAATTTGGCAGCCTGTCATTAGTGACAGATGGAATTCATTAAATCTTTAAACACATCCAAATTCAACATTTCTGTATTTATTTATTTATGGACTTAAAGGCTTGGTTCATGGATTAGATGATTTTCTGTAACAAGGGCAGCAGACAAACTCACTGCTAGCATGCAGCAGTCATCCAAGTACCACAGTTTTATACTGACTGTGGTTCTCAACTATGGAATGAAAACCACTGGTATCAATCGAAATTCACAGTAATCTTCAAATTATCTCGGCTTGCAAACAAAAAAAAAAATGCAGTGCAACAAATATATGCACTTAAAATAATCTGCAACTGGCTAGGAAAGAATGAACCACCTCTGCAGATCTGATATGCTTACCAGGCATCTGAAACATGTTCAGATACTACAGGGATGGTGGTTTGTATACCTGAAATACATAGGAGTCAGTCAAATGGCCCAAATGGCAGTTTTCTTAAAAAAACAGAACAAAACTCATAAATATTGTACAGGTTACATTATTTAAACCAAGTTCCTTTTTGCAGTTTTGCATTTAGAATTACCAAATAACTCACACCAATACTATCTTTCTCAATCCCCACTAAAAATGTAATATTCAAAACAAGGCCCAGTGAGATAGGACAGAAGTAATCTAATATTTATACACACTAGCAAACTGTATTTTCAACTGAATGCAGAACATGAAAGAAGAAAGCTTAAGAATTTGCTACGAACACTAGTTCACACCTAGTGAATAGTAGCAATTTTCTCAAATGTTCAGTTTTAGGAACAGTACACTCAGTAAAACTCGTTATAAGGTTTTTTTTTTTAAAGAATGAGTGCTATAATATGATACAAGTATCGAGGAGAGAACAGTATTTCAGAATTTGAATCTATCTTGCTATTGCATTACAAACTATAAAGATGTGGCATGCATCTAAATTAAAGCAGAAAAAAGGCAACATTAGAGACAACTGAGAAGGAAATACTCAGTAATGCCACAAGTGACTACCCATTTACATGGTAATATTTAAATTCCACGAAAACAATCTCTATATTTGGCAATACAACACTGACAATTAAACAATACACTTCCAAGATGTCAGTAATGCATTTTTCCTGCTACTGTTTACTCACTATTTACCAAGACCATCACTGCTATATTAGAACGTAACACATGCACGCTCTCTGCCGCTTGCACCCCATGCTTTGAGCTACATACATCTTGTCCTTATATAGTTAGGGCAAAATGTTACCTCAAATTAGTTTTGAATCAATTTCGTACCACTATTCATGCAGATAATATCCATCTTTTCTACTTGCGAAACCATGAAGCCAACAGATATAAAACAGAACACTAATACTTTCACAGGAAAAAAAGCAATAGTAACCAAAAACATCCCCGCTTTCTTGCCATTACAGGAATAGAACCAATAGGCCTTTTCCATCACCTTCCATGACTGATGAAGTTTGAATACAGTAAGCTTCCTACCAGCTTTATTGTTAGTTCCATCTTAAGACCTGATCAGCAAAACTAGCCTGAAACATTGAAAAAGAGTGTTTTTCAAATTTATTGTTTGATAAAACCATGTCAAGAATACTAATGTGCAGTCCTTCTAGAAGCATATGAATCCTCGACCTATGTGAACAATTACTTTAGCAGAGAACACTTGTCTTTCAATTAAATAGTTAATCGTTATAACAGACTTGTTTCATTTCAATCACTGGGGGAAATATGTACTCATTGATACCTACAGCCATACATCATACATCAGAAGGCTTTAAACAAGCTTGCACAAATTCTTCCTTCCCTTGCAATGCCAGGTTATTTTAACAATCAGTAGAACACACATCACAATTTTTTCTTAGATAAATTCATTCATACCATCATGAACAAAGTAAACATACAGGTTTCTTTTCCAGAGGTTATTTTTCTCTCAAAGTTAAATTCTTCCAGTGATTTAAAGGACAGACACTGTTGGACTAAATTTGCAGAGGGAAGCTGAGATAAAAAGACACAGTATCTTTAAGAGAACACTTTGTATAAAACTTTACCCTCTTCAGAGGTTGAAGCAAACTTAAGCAGTTGCAATGTAAATTGTTCATAGTATGTACTGCAACATGCAGTTCTAGCTGAACAGATTCACTACGAAGAATGGAATTCTCTTCACACACAGTAGAAACTGCATACTAAGAGTGAAAATGATGCCACTTATAATCAAGCACAAAATTATTCTCACCCAGTATTTGTAATAACATTCCCAAAATCCTTTCAAGTGTATTTTATATTTTATTGTCATCAGATAACCGCATGTTTTACAGCATAGTCACACATTGTATTTTGCTACTCACAAGCACATTGCCTTACATAATGATCTGTATAATTTCTGCTCTATACTACAAAGCCTATGACTGAATACAAAAAAGTTTTACAAAAGAAACTGTTTTAAAGACTACAGTAACAATAAAACCGTTTCCAGATAACAGCTAAAATTATAAAGGCATATCACTGTATATGTTTACTGGAATTTCTTAACAGCAAGGAATGAAGTTAAGTTTTAGTATCTGCGACGCTTGTTAGGTCCTTCAAAGTTGCCCCCTGGGTTTCCTCTACCAAAGCCACCAGGTCCACCACTCACGGTACCTACACCACTCATTGGCGGCTGAGGAGTTTCGGAGCCCGTTCTACTAACCAGAGGTGAGCCCATCTGTGATGGACCTCCTTGAGGGAATCTCTCATTATGCTAAAACAGGTCCATTTGGAACACGCCAAATGTCAGTTACAACAAAAACCACAAGTGATGTTGTCAGGAAGTTCAGCAGATAGTCCAGCAGAATCAGGATCACACATAGAGGGAAGAAAGGAGCAATTCAATTAGTTATTATCAAAAAGGATCTGGAAATTAGAGACTGCTAATGTTATGCTCCAACTTTGTAAAGTATATTCTTAAGTTTTTAATTAAGACCAACTCCGGTGCTGAACACAAAGCAGTACATATATTCTATATAACAGAAGAGAGTGGACAGTAATTTTATACCCTAGTCTTCTTGTGCCTTACATACCAACTACAATACTTCTCCATTAAAGAAGTTAGACACAGAAACATTGTTAAACTAGAAAGAGTTCAACTTTTTTTACTTCTAGAGACTGCGGGTTTATTCTTTAAATAGTGAAACAATCTTAGAACTTATATACCCAACTATCTGTAGTTTAGGTGTATTTCAGTCCACATGACCTGGAGTCAGCCTTTCGTAATACACTTTAGTAATCTGTAAACAGACTTTTAAAGCCCAAATCAAATACACTAGTTATAAAATGTGTAGGTAGACTATGTTTCGTTCAAAAAATAAAGTTTAACCTGAAATATGAATAAAAGATGAAAATCCAGTTAATGTTCCACATGTTCCTTAGTTCTCTACCCAGCAATAAAGACATATGTACTAAGACTTACTTGGCTATAGCAATAAAGACTCAAAACAGAAAACATGCATCTGAATACTTATAGCTCAGCATTTAAGTGTTTAAAACAGAATCCCACGTGATGAAGTATAAAACATTACCTCAGCATAAGACAAACCATTAAATGCATAGACATATGGTATAAGCAGATTTCAAAATAACTCTTCAGCCACTGAGGACAGTTACACTTT
Source organism: Numida meleagris (assembly GCF_002078875.1). Lineage (NCBI taxonomy): Eukaryota > Metazoa > Chordata > Aves > Galliformes > Numididae > Numida > Numida meleagris. Next base: position 177,036,145 of record NC_034409.1, on the reverse strand, counting down.
CAGAAGAAATTCTTCTGAACAGCGAACTATACAACTGCCCAGGTACTGCGAGTTCAAAAAGAACATTAACTACTACCACTTTATTTATATGCCTGAAACAGAATAATTCTTCTGAAAGTCTAACCCCAGTAATAAGAGTAGGGCTCAAGAGTTCCAAAGGCACCTCAATGATAAATATATATTGGTGTATATATATAGGTAAATGTATATTGGTATCTAAATTAATGAAATTATATAAAATTTAGGTTATGGCTGTGCATATATGTGCATCATTTAAAAGTTCATACTGTATAAGAAAAAATTACTTCAACAGCTGCATAAAGATCTGCTAATGTCCCAAATTACCCTAAAATCTGCGGCACTAGTTAGTATTTGTTTAAGTAGTATCTTAAATGAATACAGCCTGGTAGCAATGGATATGAACTTCAATGTACTTATCACATACTCGTGGTCATATTTACTGCTTCATTATTGGACAAAGAAACAACTCTTTCCAACAAGGACAACTCTAACCAATTGAAGAGAAAACTACACAAATTACCTACCTATGATAAACTATGGGGGAAAAAGCTATTTTGAATCATTACGTTCAAAGATATTTTAAAAGATGGCAGTAAAACAACAACCAAAAAATTCTACCTAAAGAAATCCAGACAAAATCAAATTTAAAAATGAAAATGACATTTCTAGTCTATAACCTGTATTCTATTTCTCTCAACAGAAATGGAAAGTAACTCTCTCAGTGCCTTAGGAGACAGACCTCAGATACTCTTTGAAATGTCTTTCCAACAGCAACAAAAACACAAGAAGGATGTACCCTTCTGTAGGTGCTTGTCCCCCAGATTAAAAGCCTTTAAAGTACAAAATGAAAGAAAGGCACCTAATTCATGCTTCGGTATCTTGTAGAAGAAAATGAAAGTTAACTGTTTTGTTTTTAAATATGCATTTTGTAATGTCTGTAAATTCCCTTCCCTACATTTCCGTCACTGGAATGACTTTGTAGAAAAACAACAGTTTGAGATATATAACATGATTTACAACTCCATGTTTTCTTCCTCACACCTCTTTTCAGCAGCTATATAACCACAAAAGAATGTTCCAGAGGTGACTGGTCGGTAACACAGGAGTTTCCAGTAAAAGCATCTCTGATAACCATATTCTTTGAAGAGTGCAACCTGTCCCCCATCCTTGTGAGCAATTATGCAACTGATAAACGAGCTGGTCATATGATACCGAGCACGATCAATTCCTCTCACCAGGAAAGAATGGACTTGTCATATATTTTGCACTCATAATCTCATTTTCCCTTAAGGAACAATGGCTTTTGTCAGAACTCCATTATACGGATACCTCAGTCACAGACTGATACTGTTTAGAAGGCACACATAAACTACAGCTACCAACTGCTTCAGTGTTCCAATAAAATTATAATGGAATCACTGATGTACTTTATACTTCTTTATAACATATCACCACTAGAACATCTCAAGTATCTATTTACAGAAGAATATTTAAAGATATGTAAATGTGAGATCTAAAATGATACAGTTGTTTCTCTACATAAGACATTACAGCTAGGAAAAGTGACTGGCTATAAGACCAGAGCCAAAACAGCTAGCGCTTTAATTGCAGCCCAGTGGCATATCTGCTCTTGAATATCTTGAATTCTAAAAGAAGTGTTTGTCCTACACTCACAGTACCCTTAGCAACTGGGCAATACTACTTTCCTGCATTGACCTGACAGCTATGCCTAGCAGCTGTTGGTATACTCGTCCTTTTCCAAGAGATTACTGTCAATCTCATGCTCTCAACATCACTACAAAGGAAATACAATACACTAAAGTCACTTTAAAAAAATAGAGTAATTTACACAAAGATATCTTCACACTATGTATAGCTTCCGACATTTATTTTAAAAAGCTTTAAAAACACAATCTAGTTTTATAAAAGAAAAAACAGCAGAAGCCTAAGTTTACAGATTACTCAGGTACATGGTTCCTTCTTCACTGCTAATTTCCTTTTATCACCGTTTTTCAGGACAGGTTATACATGGTAAGTTTTACCACAAATACTGTGCAATCTAACCTCAATTTTAAAAGTCTGGTTATTGATCAAAGAACTTTCTCCTCTCCTGAAGAAGAGGAATTTTCCTAATTTTCCTCTTTTAATACTGAAGATTCTCCTTCTGCATTGTAATTTATTTCAGTGAACAAGTCTTAACAATTACTTTTAACAAACTCAAAATATTTAACATGGTCTTACTCAGTGTGAAAATATCTTTGGTAACAAAAATGTGCCATGAGACACGATAGCTATTCAAAGTAATTAAATTTGTGATACGTTACCACCGTTCCATTATCTGGCATCATTGGTGTTCCCATATTTGCAGCTCCTTCTGGTCCCATGGAAGGACCAGGACCCATTGCAGGGCCAGGCAAAGTTCCTCTGTTGTTCATATTCATACCCATCATTGGAGGAGGGCCTTGGTTACCAGCAGGTGCTGGGCTAAACGCATCTATGCAAAACAATCTATACTTAGAGCTGTCCTATCTGAATTTTACAAAAATAAGCAAACAATTTACAATATTTTAAAAGCCAAATGTACAAGACTTCCAATACGTGAAATATAAAAAATATATATTCTTTGGGACTGCACATTTATCTCAATCATCTGCTTTTAAACAGATTAATTTTGTATTATATCATCAGCCTTCTGTGGCTGAGAAACGTGAACTTTGCAGCTAAATATAGCTGTACTGTTTCCATGCAGAAAATGATGAGTTCACGTAGTGAACAGTAATTTTGCAGTAATTGACAGCTATAAGGCAACTTGGCTCTTTAAGGATTATTGTATTAAATACAGATTTGCAAGAACTGTTCTGTCAGTATCAATGTTATTTGTTAATGTTAAAATAATATACCGTAACATCATAGAAAAGCGCTATCAATGATGATACTCAACTTTATAATGAGTTACCTGTAATATGATATAAATACAGCATTTAAATGTATGTTGTTATAGTAAAAATACAAAAAAAAGAAAATTGTTGGTATTAAACATTACACATGAAAATTCCTCCAAAATTCTGACTCCCACAGCTTAAGAATGTCTTTCAAGGAGATTATTTCGCTATAACATTGAGTTAGAAAACACCACTCTGCCAGTATCCACTGATTCTAAGTCTGATTATATAAATCACTTATATTTGCTATCATGACATGTGATCAACTCAGATTTGTGGTGATGCAACTCTTTTTCCCCTGCAATAATGCATGCTATTCAACCAGAAGTCTGCGTCCAGCATTTCACAATGAAAGAAAACATGTCTTTGAAATCTAGCGTACGTTTTTAACTCCTGGCAATACACAAGGGGAAAAAAAAGTCAAGAGATCAAGACATGTTGCCAGACTAAAATATGTCATTTCTATTCCAGCATATCAATCTCTCACCTCTCATAACTTCAGTCATTAATATACATGTCCATCATCATAAGCAGTTCATTTACTGCTAATACAGTACTCTGATTTTCTGCATGTATGTAAAATTGCATATTTATTACCGGTACTGAGCACCCATCCCATCTCAGCAGTCAGTGAATGGCATCAAAATACTGTTGCTAAAACTATCCACTTAAGCAACTGCAAACTGCTTTGGAAAAACAATCCCAGCAACGCAGCAGCGTATATGAAGTACCACCAAAGGTTATTAGAAGCAATAGAGAAAAGTCTTGCAATTTAAAAAGCAGTACTTTCCTGAGCTTAGTACCGATACTCCAAGACTTCTCCCTACAACACGGAGCCAAAATAAAGGCATGAGTAACACAAACTTATCAGTTCATTTAGCAAGTAAAAGATTGTGCTGTAATCCAAGAGAAAATTATAGCTCAGTACGTCACAAAACTTTTTCAACGTCAATCATTCAAGAATTAAACATGGAAGGAAAAGGAGGAACCTAAATTGACAAAATAAGGACAAACCCCTATTTTTAAAGGCTAACAGTACCCTATTTGACTGTAATGATGGCAGTGCTCAGTGCTGGTAGTACAATTAACTGAAACTAGTCAATGCTCAATGACCTGTTCTGGCTAGCTTACCAATATTCTCATTAAGCTTAGCCAGCCTGCCTCACATGCAGATATTGTTCACTTATTCTTCAACTGCAACAAGTTCTTATCCTACATAGTCACTGTCCCCAGAGATTTTCAAGAGCCGTGTAGACGTGGCACTGAGAGATGTCGTTTAGTGGGCATGGGTGATTGGCTGAAGGTTGGAATAGATGTTTTTAGTGGTCTATTCCAACCTTAGCAATTCTATGATTCTATACCATGCAAACGCATGCATACTTCCTCCAAGGTAACCCATACTAGAAAGGCTCCCTGTACTATCAAGTCAGTTTCAGGCAGCTATGATAAAAGGAAAGCAGCTGGGGAGCATAATATAGAGTGGAGTCCCGCACAGCTTCTGTAAGAGGCCACAAAAGCTTCTTATCTATACCTCACAAAAGCTCTCTAACAGATCTTAAGAGCCAATCACTTAACAGCTAATTCTTTTCAGAGACATATTCATTTTAGCAGTTTATTGACTGGACGAGGTATAGAAATAGGCAGAAAGCAGTCTATCAAGTTCATGCCACACAAGAGACTAATAAACACCTTCAAGCAATCCATAGGGCTGAAAAAATATATTCTAAGTGTCCAAAATGTACATGCCAAGGTCTGGCACAGAGGGCAATAAATCAATAACCCTCATCAATACAGAGATAGTTCCTGAAACCAGTATTTCCCAGCTTAGGAGAAAATTTATTAGCTGCATCTAGCATTACAGTTACACTTAAGTGTTATGATATGGTCTAACAGACTCCCTCAGAACATGCTTGCTTCAGGTGATATAAAAATGAGCGGTTCTGCAAATGTCAGCCCAACACTAGTTAAATCCATCTCAGACGTCTCTAGCTTTCAAATACTGCTATCATGCAAGTTTTCCTTTACTGAAGATAATTCAGCTCCCCATAACAGGAAAAGTCACAAGTAGCACGTGTAAAGGGCAGTCAAAAGTTACAGTTCCAGCAGAAATGTTCTGAGAAAGTACGCTAAGATCAGTAATTAAAGATCTACTACTGAAAGTTGTTTTCCCCTCCCCCCCCCTTCCCATTAATTTCTTTGGAGGTTTCTGCTTCTTTGGGGTTATTTTTTTCAGTGGTGGTAAGGTTGTTCATGGCCTGGGGAAAAAAAAAAGTCTCTACAAGGAGTCAACCTAAAATTCAGATATTGTAGAGACAAACACTGTTTTTACCTATTCAGAATATTTTTCCCTTTCTAAAATTGTGGTTACGTGTTACAATAGCTTGTTTTGAAATTACACATTTATTTCTAGAAGTTTGGGTTTTTTTTAAATCAAATTTAAGATCTGCAGTCATAGCACAAAACCTACAAAGCAAGACAATGATGGATATAGTTAAACATTAAAATCTAGAAAGTGAAAGGCTATGAACTGACAGCCATAAATACACATTTTAAATCTATAGATATATAAAGCATACCTTGTGGATCTTGCTAACCAGCATTAGCAGTTACAATATCAGTACTTACAAAGCCTCTTAACTGAAATTTTCAAGTAGAGTACACTAAAACAATAAGCAAAATTTTAACTATGAAACTAAAGTCATCAATTTATCCTTCAGATTACTACTTCAAAACAACTTGATCTTGACAATGACTTCCTTTGGAATTAATCCTAAAGTTCATCTTCTGCAAATGAATAAGCTTGTTTCCACTTTGCAGTTATAAAGGTTTCAGTGAATGCAAGTGGTGAATAATGTATTTTAAAAGGGAGACTGAGCAAATACAGTCATCTTTTAATTAATTCACACTACTCTTAGTTAAGCCACAGTATTTACTAAGTTTTGTAAACACTTTCAAATTTAAAATAGAAATACAGAAAAAAATACTGCTTAAGTTTATCATTTTAAGTTAATTTTAATGAACATCAGGAAGCTCCCTAAAGATATTTTAAAGAAGTTTTCTATGTTTCAGTCTTGTTTAAAAGCCGATATTCTGGTTAAGTAATATTCCAAACTGTTTCAAGTCTGCATGTACAGGGCAAATACTAATTATTAAGATGGTACTCTTCTAAACTTCAAAGTTTTTAGAAGTGACAATAGTGTAAGTCACAAAAGTAAACTGAGAATACTTGCAAATACAGATTCGCAATAAATTTATAGGATACAATTATTTATTAAACTTTTGTCAAGTATGTCAACAAGAATTGATCTATTTTATGTACCGCATCATTTCACTGCATACACTTACAGTTCCAATTTTTCTGATCAGGTCCCTCCAGAAGAACACCAAACACTTTCAAAACAGAAAATTCCTGTCTTGCCATCACCTAATTTCCAGAGCATTACCCTTTCCTTGCCTCTTGGTTTCTCTTATATTGCACATAGCTTTTTTTTCCTCCCACAGATATTTAAAACATATTAACTGGAAATAAGAAAGCTGTTTGTAAGGAACTCATGTTTTTTTTTTTCCTATTTCCCAATACTGTTTACTCCATTTTACCAATAGTTGCCACTAATGAATTACACTTGAGTAATATGTACAGTCCCAAAGAAAAAGAAATTTTACATTACAGAAGCCTTTTTCCTTCAGATCCCTACCTCCCATGTTAATTGCTCCACGAGGACCCATATCACCCATTCTCATTTCCTGTTCTCTCTGTAAGTAAACATAATTTTCATGATCAACCTATCATTATTAGAATTTAAAACATTCCCATTTATTCAATGAAAATGATAAATGTCAAAGTTTTAAAGTTTCCATTAATTACAAAAATGTACACAGGATAAAGTCAAATATATTCCTCTACTTGTATAAAATCAAATGTAGAAGTTCAACTTCACAACACAGAATAATTGTTTCATAACACTAAAGGTTAAATATCACAAGTTTCACTTATCAGATGCAATTTTCAGTTCCCAAAAAGTTATCATTAAAAACAATCATCTGCAAATGACTCCATCTTCAGTCAATGTTCTTAATTAAATTAACAGCATAAATCGTCAATGAGGGTCTTATTACATTGTAGCCTAAAGGCCAACGTTCAATAATAAAATTAAATCTGCCTTTACAACTTAAACCAATGGCTTTAGTGGAAACCAAGGTCTGACGTGTTACATCATGGTATATAAATTCAACCTGCCAGTTCAACTTTGAACAAAGATTTTTTACTTAAACAAGCTGTGGTACAGCTTTGCTATCTCAGTTCAGAAACTGGCCATCTTTTTGAAACTAGCACAGAAATGTAGTACTGGTGTAAATTGTATAACATGCATTTAAACTAAACAGAGAAATAAATGAAATTGATTCAGATTCAATCAATGCTCAGTCATCCGACATTTAAAAAGTTCTGACACTACTGATCATGGACCATGTCCTGCTGTGAAACAATATGCAAAAAATCATTACTTCAGAGAAAATAAATCTATCACAGGCTGTGAGTGATGCTGGTATTACTGTTCGCATCAAAAAGATGAAGCAGGAATTTCACAGTTTATGAAAAACAATGAAACTTACACCAAAGAAATATATTCCCATGAATTTTCTGGAAGAACGTTAAAATATTTTTCACCCTTAAGCGAATACACATGCATTTTGTGAATAAATACATACAAAAAATTTACTTGATTCTGAAAATCACTCCTCTTACAATTTACAAGTTCAGACACACTTTGTAAACAGTTTTATTATCCTACACAATTGAGTCAGTCTTGCTAAAAGTCATTTTTAACTGAATATTTGTAATTTCAAAATGCATGCATCATAGCATTTTTACAATTTCACAAAATCATTTCAGTTACACTACATTTGGGATGCAAAAACATCAGTGTCTTCTACCACTGCACACTGAAAGTGGCAGTCACCAATATTTGAAAGTACAGGGTCAATACTTCAGTAAAAATAATACCGATATAGGAAACTGTCTTAAAGTGTATGAAAAACCACTCTCAGGTCAGGAACTTCTGGGAACTATTAATCTAGGAAATGTACTTAACATGACTACACAGATTGGAAAGGAATAAGGTTTAATATAGCCATGAGGAAAATAAGACCTTGTAACTAAAAGACAAATTCAGGTTTCCAGGTCCTGCTACAAGAGGCTGGTTGATGAACAATAAGAAGGACCTCTTCTTCTAACGCCAGAGCCCACATTACAATTCTGTTATAGAAGAATGTGCAACTACTTCGTCAGATCTTTCACAGTAATGTTAACCAACATTTTCATACAACATCATCAGTTTGATTTGGATCAATCACACATGTAGTTGCAAAATGAGCATACAATCTTGTTGATATGAGCCTGCTACTACACCTCAGCTCTGAGACAGAGAGGCTAAAAAGTATATTTCATCCCATTGTCAGCCCCTCACCCAGCACAGTAGAAAGACATCACGGCTACAGGTTTCTGTGAATCAGACCACGCATGCACAAACACATGCACAGATGTCTGTTTGTGAATAAAAACTTTTTTCAGAAAACCTACAAACAACTACAAGTGAATGCACAGGGTTTTGAATTACTGCACAAAATCTAATTTGGGAGGCTTCCAACTCTTGCAACATCAAATCAGGAGTGATGCCTCTGCAAGCTGTATGGTTTTTTTTTTCTTATTTCTAATTTGAAATGTGTCATACAAGGCAGGGTCAAGTACAATAAGGCAATAAGTACAGAGCTACAAAATTATTACTTCCTAGAATTAAGTAGCTTTTTTCTGAGAAAGACAGAAGCATTGGCAAACTACATAATACACGCTAAATTTCCTCAATCCAATAAACTACTGTTTTTTCTCAACTTGAAATTCTACAAGTCTTTGGTTACCAGTCAGTAAAACAGAAAAGGCAGGAGAAGTGGGACTGATAGCCACGTTCCATTTTGTTTTGTATTTAAGTCTACTGTAATCACATTAACAACAACAAAAATTTATTACTTATCATTTTGTAGCTTTACCTTCAGTGCTGAATTTCTACCGTATAAAAATATTTCTGGTGTAGACTTCAGATCCATCAACTTAGAATCTCTATCTGCTGATCTGTCTACATACTTTGAAGAAGTATTATTCCTATTGTTTTATGCTTAGATTGTAGCATTCTTGTACATTTTCAGTACGGGGACATGAATTATGCAGCTAACACAAATTTAAAACATTTAAAGTAAATCCCCTATCAAGAAAAACCACTCAGCATTAACTGACAGCATGTATCATGAAAGTGATTAAATGCTTGACATATTAAAGATAAAAACTTATACTTACTTAATTTACCAAAGCTTTTACTTGAAGGAATCCAGATACAGTCCTACCCCACAAAAATTGTGAACTAACAGATTTATACCATGCAAGTAGGAACTGAAGAGTACAGATAAATCTGGTTGACTATTCCACATCATTTGCCTGAAACACCGCAAAGAAAGGAATACCAACAGGCAGTTCTGATAGAGCAGTTTAATTGCTGCTGGTTGATACTGTTGAACATAATGATAGTGAGATCGCCTTCTAAGGGCTTCCTTTCCTCACTTTGACTACCCATTCTCCTGTTGAGTAGCAGCCTGCTTCAGCACCTCCCTGAAGCCACCCCTTACCATCCATTACAGGGAGGCAAAATTGAGCAGCAAGAGTACTAAATTTTTACTAGTCAAATACACAGGCAAGCTGTTAAGAACCTCTGAAGTCAGCTGGTACCTGGAAAAACAGCTTAAACTGGAAGAGAACAAGAAAAAAAATGATGATATGCAATTACAAGAGAGACCAATAAAAAGCTCTAAGACAACAGATGAGTAGTAAAGTATAACAATTTTTGAGAAGCTCCTTTGTCAAAAATAGAACGGAAGCATACAATGAATAATATCCTATTTTCAAATAATAATTCTTCCTACAAGTCAAAAGAAAGTTTACCAATCCCGGTGTGTGATTTTCCTAAGATATTTCACAACTCACTAATGCAAATGGATCTAAAAAGGATCTGACTAATCCAAGTATTCTGCTTTTAGAAAAACTTATGATGGCAACTAACAATAGCACTATGGTTGCTAATTACTCCAGGTGCAAGCATTAAAAATTTTATTTCCTTACATTTCCAACTCCTTCTAATGTTAACTGCAGAAATCAGATCTACAAAAAAACTGAATACTGCTTTCAAATTGCATATATATACATACATATATGTATATATATACATATATATCATGTATTTAATATAGTACAGATTCCCCCGCTTCAAATATTACAATCAATATTTCTTGAGCACTGCACCTTTATCACGTACAATGTTCTTGCACCCTAATCACCACTGATAGTAATCTTAAGTACACACAAAATTGTCAAGATAATTCTTCATGATTTTAAAAGATATTAGTACATTCTTAAGCACTCTATGAAACCATGAAATTTACAGTTTTGAACAAACAGTAAAGACGAGATACAGGAGACAATACCAGATATAATTCCTTTCTCACACCAAATACAACTAGTTACAAAACTTGTTTTTTTTTTCTTGTTTTGTTGCTTGATTTTGTTTTGTTAAAAAGACAAAGACACAAACTAGTACTACTTTTTTTTTTTCCTGGAAACATACCTTGCAATTGCGGCCATCTAAAGAAACAACACATTTCTGCCTCCAAGTGATATGATATTCATAGTAACAAAACAGTCCAAAATTTATGGAATGGGATGTGTATGGTTGGAATATTTTATAAGAGCAAAAAGCAAGATACCAAAATAAATATCGAGAAAATAGATCACACAGTTTTCTTCAAGTGTCACTGATCAGAAGCTTCCCAATTCACATAGAACTACTCACCTTTCAGCTAAGGAAATGGTCACCAAAACAATAAGGCACAGCAGTAAAATAATGCCTTACAAAAAGAAAAAGCACTTACCCCATCAACTCAGGTTTGAACAATAAGAAACATAACAGTTAACCAAGTTCTACATATATAACAAAATATGATCCACACAAACGTTCATATTTACCTGTTTTCAATGAACTCAACTCCCTTACAGATTTTATAGTTGACAAATTTGGTATGACATTTCTCAACCTTAGTGTAAATCATTACTTTCTTCTAAAGTTTCTTTTTCTTTCATTAAATTCTGTCTAGTTTGAAAAAAGAAAAACATTTCCATTGGCCTCTACAGGAAGCTTAAGTGATTTTGGTGTAATCTTCCTTAACCCTCACACAAGATCATTTATGCAAAGCCATCTATATTTTAAATACAAACTACTTAAGTGGTTAACTTAATCATCTATTAGGCACTCAAAAATAAGAGTACATGGGATACTTCTGCCTACACACTGTTCACCCATTCCTCATAATATTCTGCCACTTCAATCCAGCATCTCCAGTTTTTCAGTTCACTAGAAATTATGCTGCCAATGAAGAGTTAAAGAAAAGCCTTCTGCCTACCCACTCCTCAGCACCCTTTCCCTCTTAGATTTTTCCATCAAAACCTGTATGTAAGATCCTGAAAGTTTCAGTATAACAAAATATTTAACTTTATTCTATCACAGGAAAAATACCAATCTTATTTCAAAATGCAAGATCTCTTTGTAATCCTGATCTTGCTCAGCCCAAACAATAATTCTGTGAATGACAGCTCCCACTCAGGAAAGTTTAAAAAAACTCCCTTACATTACGTAAAATTATGCATACAAATACATTAAACAAGATAAAGTAAATGTAGCCTTAAAACATACATTATATATGAATGGCTTAATAAAATCAGGTTTAGTAAGTTATCAGTTGGACTTGGTCTTTGCAGAACACTGCAACAAGGTGACAGCAGACAATTTCTTCTTCAATGATTTAAGTAATGAAGAGACTTGATTGAAATGACTCACTAAATTAAATGATTAAAGAATCTATACTACAAGAATCTTATGAGTAAAAAAACAGTAATTAATGTTGAATGAAATATATGCAAATATATATTTCAGTAAATGCTACAGGTTGGAAAAACATTCCTAATTAGAGCAAAAATTATGATTTGGTTGTTTACCAAAAAATATCATTTCCCTTATGAAAAAAGATGCATGATTAGTCCGGCACACTCAGTTCACCGAGGGTAGTTCTCAGCACCTGAACACCACAGAATAAGAAAGTACTTAAAGAAAGCCAAAAATATTTTCTGCTTTTTAAGATGAAGCTGTTCCCTAAGAAACACATACATTTGAAGCAACATTTTAAAACTGCTTCCCAGTAAAATATAAGACAGAGGTACTGAATACTGGATTTATTACTAAACATGCAAAACAGCTAACTCAGCATGATATTGTCAGTCTCAACATAAACATTTCATAGGGAATTAACAAGTGAAGAGGATAGCACTTTATCACAGAACTTCATTAAATAAGTACTGTATCATCTAACGCACATTGGTACCAGCTGATAGACTGTAGACAGAAATGGCAGGAGGGACAGATCATGCACACCTCCGCTATAGACTCATAAGAAATTGTTTTAAAGAAGTTATATTATTGTAAATTTGCTTAAATTTAATACCAGTTATTTCTGATCTTTATTATAAGATGGAAGACAATTTAAGGTCTTCCTTTATTGAACTATCAAGATCTTTGTTAAGGTCTTCACTTTGCTTAGCTTCTACTTACCAAAGCACGCAATTTATTTTTTGGCAGAGCATACGGTGTTAAAAAAAACTCTGACCCTCCCAGTGTGCTTTGTGTTGCTAAGTCATTCGCCTACAGCTACATTCAAAGTGGAATCCAAGTCTAATTTCAATATAAACTGTTGAGTGATGTTTAAGTCTGGTCTATACTGACAGTTCCAGAAAAGAAAAGTTTAATTGCACCGTCCTCCACTTTATCAAGGCATTTAGGGGACAACTCACTCCTTAAGTAATTACATTTAAGAATTCCCTGAAATAAACCACTATTTAATACAGAAGATGCAGCCACTAACTAATCTTTCTGCCTAGTAGATGAGGGAAAGGCTGCTAGTGTAATCTACCTAGACTTTAGCAAAGTCTTTCATTCTGTCACCCACAGTACTCTCCAGGAGAAGCTGGCAGCCCGTGGTTTGGACAGGTACACTCTTCACTACGTAAGGAACTGGCTGGATGGCTGCACCCAGACAGCGGTGGTGAATGGAGCTAAATGCTGGGGAACACTACTCATGACCATCACCAGGGGTCAGTCCCGGGGCTAGCTCTTTTTTGTCTTTATTGATGATCCTGTCAAAAGAATTTGGGAAGAAGAGCTGATCTGCCTAAGGGTAGGACAATTCTACAGAGGCATCTGGATAGGTGAGATTGATGGGCTGAAGCCAATCATATGAGTTTCAACAAGAACCAAGTACCAGGTTCTGCACTGTGGTCACAACAACCCCAGGCAACGCCACAGGCTCGGGGCAGTGTCTGCCAAGACTGTGCAGACAATCTAGCAGTGTTAGTTGACATGAGTTAGTAGCGTGCCCAGGTGGCCAAGAAGGCCAATGGCATCCTGGCTTCTATCACTAATAGTGCAGCCAGCAGGAGCAGGGAGGGGATCATACCTCTGTACTCAGCACCAGTGAGGCTGCACCTTGAGTACTGTGTTCAGTTTTGGGTCCCTCACTACAAGACAGTGAGGCCCTGGAGTGTGTCCAGAGAAGGGCAACAAAGCTGGTGATGACTCTGGAGCACAAATCTTATGGAGAGCAGCTGAGGGAAGTGGGATTGTTGAGGCTGGAGAAGAAGCTCAGGGAGACCTTATTGCTCTCTACAACTCCCTGAAAGGAGGCTGTGGGCCTCTTCTCCCAGGTAACAGCGATATGATGGGAGGAAACGATCCTAAGTTGTGCCAGGGGAGGTTCAGGTTGGATATCAGGAAAAATTTCTTCTCTGCAGGAGTGGTTAGGTATCAGAACAGGCTGCCTAGGGAGGTGGTGGAGGAACCATCTTGAACAAGAAGTTCAAGTAAAGGGTAGATAAGGCACTGAAGGACATGGTTAGTGGGCATGGTGGTGATGGGCTGACAGTTGGACTGGATGATCTTAGAGGTTTTTTCCCACCTTAATAACTCTATGATTCTAGTAAATTATTTTTTTTAACTGACAGTCTGACTGCTTGCGCAATGCAAATTATCCTGTCAATTTATCTACTGAATGTGTTCAATACCAGTATAACAGTGCAGATGGTTTAGTGAGTATGGTGGTGATGGGTTGATGGTTGGACTACATGACCTTAGCGGTCTTTTCCAACCTTAATGATTCATTTAATTATTCCATCAAATTTGTAAGCACCAAGAACAATGAAAAATCCTATAAGTGAACACACATTTCTACTGAACACTATTCCAACAATCTCATTTTTTGCATTAAGACTCAAAGACTGCCACCTATAGCAGCCTTATTAATGCAATCTGTTAAACATTAATTGTGCTTTCTTGGGTATTTTCATCGCATTCTATCAAATCTCAAAATTATTTGCTGCAAGCAATTGTAAGACTAGTTTCAACAAGACTTGTAAGATTGTTTACCTCAAAATCTAAAGCACATCCGAGTATATTAATACTTGCTGTTATTACACATTAGCCAATATTTTTTTCTTATTTTCCAAATATGCCTGTTATTTATAAGATGGAGGAGTTCACACTTCGTTCTTTTATTTTACTCATAATGCAGAAGAGCCAATATTTTATCTTCTAGATCTTTCATTTCTGGTGTCTCTCACATTTGACTCTTTTTAAGTCCAAAATTTTCTAGTTAATTCCATCTCTAAGAGAGTAAAGCGGTGACATCTTGCAGAACATGAGCATTCGCTTAATCAAAATTTAAAAAAAATTAAATTAAAAAAATTAAAAATGAAACATATATATTTTATAAAATATGGATGAAAACACCATTACAATAACAGGATTTCTTTTTTTTTCAACCACCAAGAACCCCCAAACACTCCACTATTCATCAACTTCCATTTCGCACACTGGGTTTTCCAAACTATAAGTGTTTTTCAGTTACTACTTCATAATTAGTGAAAGGAAAACTTGTAGAAAAAATACTGAAGGAAGAAGGCAACTGAAGAGGTGAGGTTCTTTCAAGAAAGCATTAGCTGAAAACAGCAAATACCAGAGAGCAGAACATGTGTGCAGTAGAGTAATTGCCGGTGAATTATTAGTTTAAATAATGTAAAAAAAATTGATTTATTTTTTTAAAAATTAAGTTCGAGGAAGAAAGTTAAAAACTAGATTAGGAAAACAAATCAAAGTATTTGCAACTGTTACATGAAAGAAATTTTCTCACTGCTGTCATGAGAAGCAGAAAATAATTACTGTGTTGAACTACATGGGATAAGGCAAATGAAGTGGAAATGAACATCTAAGTGGAAAAAACATGAATAACCATTATTGCTTTTTTTTTTTTAACTCATCATCTGAGCCAGAAAAGGTAGTAAAAAGGTCTGTTTTTATTCAAGTCGTTTATTAATAAATAATTCCGAATTATCTTAAAGACAACTGATAATTCAGATTCCAATTCTGATCAAAGATACTCATCCATCTTTAGTATTAAATACTGGTCATCACTATTACAGAAGTTGTCTGCATTCCCATAGCAGATATTTTTCGAGCATCTTTACCTAGTGACCTTACATAATAAGCTTGAGCCTTATCTTCTGCAAAAAATTAAAGATTCAATAATTTGAATAAAAGCACTAATACATTTATTAAAAAATTGTTTTTTTTTCTTATGATATTTTATCACCTAAGCTACTGCAACTTTGCTCATTCTTTCAGACTGCTGTATTACTCGCCAAAAATTCAAGAACAGCCCGTACTGAGATAGGTCTTTTCTGCTTGTCATATAGTTATTTGCTGCTTCTCTTCATGTTGTTATATTTGAAAACAATGCAATGATGTATAGTTATTTCCCAAATTCCCACCATACCCACCACCATTTGTTACACAACAAAATACTGTGTATGTAACAACACAGAATAAAAAAGGCACATTAACTGTAGTTCGTCACTTTCTCCAAACCTGTAGAAAATGTTATTCAGCAGACAAAATTATATAAACAGATGGCAAAACATGGCACCGAACAAACTCCACGTTATTCAGAATAACTAGGAATAAAATCCACTTAATTACATGCTTCAGTCAACCACCATCGTCTCCACCTATTCAGCCAGAGGAAAAGCTTACCAAGCCCCTTCACTGTCCATGGCTATACAGATAAAGCACAGAAAGCATAACTGCAAGGCAGATTTTTTCAGACGCCATCACTGGGAGCAATTTGAGAGCAAACAGGAACATAGGTGTTCTGTCAGAAATTGTCCTCGATCCAACAACTAACACTCACAAGGTAGACTTGTGCTTCTCCAAAATTTAAAGGTGAAATTCAGAAATACTTTTGATAAGACAATTGTGCTTAAAGAATGTAACCACTAACAGCATTGGAAATCCTTTAAGGAAAAGGCACATATCTGTATGTTAACTCTTGACTGTAACTTCCTCCCCACAACATTCTGTCAATTAACCTGGACCCAGAGAAGTTATGCAACACTGAACTAGTGTCTAAATACACTTCTCCTATTTCTATTATCTTCATTTTTTAAATGATAATGAAATGAAAACATGAAATACAATTCAACTTCTGAACATCGTACAATTTTTCCATTTGTAATCAATTTAAGGCACTTACTTGTTTACTTACCTGTAAAACTGTTTCTGAAAGTAATATTTACCATATGTCCCAGTTCACAAACGGTACGTGTAATCACTTCACAATACATTCAGAGCATATTAGATAATTTTGTGCTACAGTTGGCCTCATACCTTTATTTTAAAGAAATTGCACAAGAGTAGGTAAATATCAAAATAGATTATGACACATCCATGGAAATACGGAAGAAACCTTACTTTCTCAGAACAAGTTCCACTTAAGTACTCCACAATTCACCCTGGCAGGTGTGGAGTTAATGGGCTGTCTAATCGGTAACCAAGTCTGGATTAACTTTATCATCGTGCAGAAATTGAACATTTAACTGAAAATGGTGTTCTAAAACAATGCTACATTTTAGCTTTCATTGCACCTACAGAAATTATCACAATGAACATCGGAATGTCTCAAAATTACAATTTTCCCCAACTTCAAGACAAATTATCTGATTAAGTGAAAGTCGTCAATAATTACTTAGAAGAAAAATAACCAGCTAAGAATGTAGCTATATCATGAAGTATGTGTTTATGTAAAAACATAACTTTTAAAATTTGTCAAGTATAACATTACAAAATCACCTTAAAGTAACTTTTACAGCAACACTAGTTATAGCCACAGTGACTTTTCTAAGAAAGATTCTTTTTTGGAGTTTTGTGTTACTGTTTTTAATCCCCTTGTCAAATAGGGTATTCATTGACTGAATTGTAACTAAAAGTCCAATTGCAGACGCCATTCGGTAACTGAATGGAGGCATCAGGTGATTAGTATACACAAAAATTTACAAAACAGAAGCTGAAAGCCAAAGTTTTAAACCAAGACTAAAGGGTGCTCTCCTCAATATTAAGAGATCTTATAGGAAAAACTTTCAATAAACATGCGTACTTCTTTTAGAAATGAATGTTCTTAACAGTCAGGATAGTTCAGTATTTAAGAATTCACCAGTGAACTTCTGGCCAGTTCACACACAGCACTTAACACATGAACAAAAAAAGCATCAGTGAAGCTGCCTGGCATGATACCAGGCTCCATACCTCTGCAGAGCTTCCCAGTGAACATTCTAATACAACCTGGAAGCCGTTTACTGTGAAACAGGAGGAAGATGAGGTACACTAATACTCTGACTAATCAGAGTTCTGAATTAAAAACTCAATATCCATTGAACCAGGCAATTCTAGAATTTTCATAAATTTAAGAAACTGGTATTTGAACAAATCTAAATGGATTGAAAAAATACTGCTTTGTAGTTAAGTCTCCTGACTCAAGTACATATGCAGTAACTCTTGTGTTAGTGCCTGCCTTCATCAACAGATATTTAAACAACTATTATATGTAATATAGAGCAGACTTGAAAATCATATTAGAGATAATGGGAATCCCAATGTAATAGGGACAAACAAGAAAACAGACTTTTCTTTCTTACAGAATATACAAGTTTCCATGAAGATAAACAAATGCTCAGTAATTCAGAAAATGGGTATGGGGGAGACCACACACCAAGTGAAAAAAAAGACTAAAAGCTCTAACACCATATACAGAAGAGAATCAGTAACATAATTTTGACCTTATACTACCCTTGCCACATCCTGCATTCTTATGAATACACTCAGAAGAGACATGAGCTAACCTGCCACAAGTGTAACTATCAAGAAAACTGCCTTCAGCACCATTAGGAAAAGCAGCATACTTCCTGTCATGTACACAACAAAACTAATACAAATACTCTTTCATCTCATTCAAAAGTGAAGCTAAGTTAGCAAGTTGGTAGCTGCTGCAGAAATGATGTTTGAGAAAGAATTCTTTAACGAGAAATATTAAACAGAATAATTGACCCCTTTAAAACTACAACAGTCCGTTTCTATTAACCAAAACATTAAACTCGCCAATTGAAAATACATTTGTCTCGTGTTTCCAAAAAACACTAATTAAAAATGTCAGTGTATCTAAAAATACCAGCAGATCTCTGGAAAGATGAAGTGGAACCTTAAGAAAAATATGACAATATAAAATATTAGACTTACGTTTCATATTCTTTACAAAAGAATTAGTCATCCAAAGCAAGCACTAAGTAATGAGGTAAACCTGCTCGATGCCTACACTGCAGCAATTAGACTTGTCAAAGACTCATTAAAAAAACTCATTTACTTAAAAATAAAGAGCCGCGTTCAGCTTGATATGAATGGAGAGATAACCTCACTGAAACAAGCTCCTTCCTAGGTTGTAGTTCACTGCGTTATCACTGTCGAAGTCTTCCATTCTGCCAGCTACTGAAGAAAAACGTTAGAGGCTAAGCAGGTCAGGTCTCATTGCTTGCACTAAGAAAAAAGCTACTTAAAAGGCACTGCATCCTGAGAGAGAGAAACTGGGAGTGGAAATAAGCTCTCCTCACATCCATCAAACAGTTCCTCTAGAATTCTATGGACACACTTATCACTCTCTAGGTGTTTCATTCTTCCTTCAGTGCAGAGCCTTTGAATAAAGACAAACTTTTCTAAGTACAGGAACTTATTTTGGCTGCAAGTTTCAATTCAAGAAGTATCTCAGGATTCACACAAGTGGACAAGTCCAAAATAGGTACTGAGTAGATAACTGAAACTGAATGTTATCTCTTCTTAGCTTGGATAAATACATGTACAAATTCCAAGTTAAACTTAAGTCCAGAAGCTGAGGAAAAGAAAATGAAAATGATTAAGGCAAATATTAATTTTAGTCTCTTAAATATGTACAGCATTCAACAAAACAATTATGTTTATAAGTGATTTTTTTTCCATTCTACAAAAGTCTCATTCTTATCTGTCAGAAGATAGAAAACCCAAGAGAAGTCAGTATTTGTGGAACTTTGTTCGGTGGCTTTTTTTTTAAAACTATAGTCCTCATATTTGCTTCTTAATGGAGCTTTCTAAATTGCACCTGCAAAATTCATTAAGCAAGGAAAAACTAAGCAAGCACATTGAGTATTTTATAAACAAGCACTAGATGGCAGTTTAACTCTTTCCATTAATAATTCGACAAAAAAGGCATCTGCTTCCTCTAAGGCCTCGTGAAAAACTATGACTGACCAAGGCTGATGGCCATTTGCCATTGTATAAGAAGTATCTTCAGAAAAATGATCATTTAAGTTTTTTGGCCTATCAGTCTTACTGAAAATTAATTAATTTGTAAACAGAAACAACCTAAAAAAACAGGGACAAAAGCCTGTATCAATTACCATAGATGAGAACAAGCTTGGGAATGCCTGCTAGTATATCTGTACTAGAGATCTACACATATTTGATAGCACATTAGTGAACAGCAATGTCTTTAGAATGGTCACTTGCTCTCTCTACAGGTTTACATGAGGTAAACATTAGTATGTTCTAAGCATTTTGTGCAAGCATTATAAGCTGACTGTGCCTGAGTAGAAGATTCAAATTTTACAGTCTCTTAGTTATTTGTAATAAAGCTTAATACAGGGAGACGAAGTCACATTACATAAAATATTCATCATTTGCACATACTGAAATATAAAATTACAAGTAAAATCCAACACTGCAATGATTATTTGCTTCATTGCTGAAAAACTACCTCAATGGCTTCCTTCATGCACATCAATTTAGAAAGTCAATTATGCACCATCCTAAAATGGTCACAGAATTAATGCTAATTAAACCTCCAAAATACCAAAGCTATTTATGGAATAAGATGTATCTCTGGAAATTTTTAACAACGGATTTATTACTGGAAATCTACCTTAATGTAGTTTTGCTCTGAGCAACGGTAAGAAAGAATCCTGCATACAGTGTGAATTCAAACTTCTTGTCTAACTGGTGCTTTGGCACATAGTAGTTCAGAAGATAGAAAAAAATCTATTCAGTTCTGTTCACTGAAGAGTCTAGATGTCCAAAAACCTGCTGCTGAATTATGGAGGTGTAAGAAAATCCAATTAATATTCTTCTCGCAAAGAAATCTACTACTGAAGTCGTATGGGACTGTAGAAGTGAGCCATTCCTCTGACATACCACAGTAGGCTCAAAATAAGTTGGTAGGGATGGGGAGGAAGCTTCATTTAGAAGCTGCTCTAAACGAAGACAGTTCTTAGAACAAAGACTGAATACATCAAATTACATTGACCAACTTTCTGGCATTCCTCGAACTACAAACTTTGCTATTGCTCTGACGTGATTTTTTTCTGATGGTTTTTTTTTGTGGATTTTGGTTTTTTTACCCTGATGCTCTGCACTGTGTTACGGCTTTCAAGTCCACTATATCCGTGCTGTTAAAGCAACCTCCACCACTCTAGTGCCTGCCACTTCATTCTGCTATTTAAGCAACATACTTAGCAGTGGAGCTTTTGTCTAAGAAAATAAAAGGAAAACGAATTTCTAGAGTTAATTTTTTACTCTTATTTTTGTGAATTAAGTATGAATACAAAGTCTTCCACAAAAGCAGCAGTAAGCTTTCAGAAGTTGAAAATGATTAATTCTCAAGAAACAATTCCTTATCTGTGCGAGTTACACTTGAAAAGAGGGAAGGTTCCCTTGCAGAAGTGGGAAGAAAGAGGAGAGAGGTGCCTAAAAATCTCAACGCTATCGTTAAACCATCAGTAAGAAGAGCTGTAAACTGCTGAAAGACAGTACTGTAGCTACTGTTTCATTAAGTACAGTATCCACTTTACAATATTTTGCAGCTTTACTATGGAAATGCAAGAATAATAATTCTACAAATCTGGGGCTCTTTTGTAAACACTTGAAAACTATTTTAATACACAAGATCTAAATAATTCTCTTTTCACTCTTATACATCAGTGATGTCAGTTAAAAATAACCCCTGGCGTTGGAATTATTTAGCCAAAAGACTGATTTAGAATTAATGTATATATGCATAGACCATTCACAATCAGGTACTAACCACTGCACAGTGAATAATATATTAAAAGCACTTAGAAAATTTTTAACTTAAAAAACGTTTGTGCTGCTGAAAAACATTGTTTACAATCACTATCTCCAAGCTCTCCTTTCAGGAGAAAAGACATATGTAAAATAAAAATAATAGGAAGAAGTTTCCTGATTAAGATATCACATAATTAATTAGAATGCATACATATATTGGGGTATAAAGGTTGTTTAGTTGAAATCTGCCATTATGAAGCACGGTAGAAAACCCTAAATGATACAGAGCTGTAAATCAACAGCTTATCTACTACAGACTGCACAACTAGCTTGATAAATTGTCTGGGCATCACGAGGAAGCCCACTGGATTAGCAGTCAATGCAATCAGATTTTTTTATATATATACACACAACCTCACTGTGAATGCTTCAGCAATGAAAACACTCATACAGAAAGCGTTTATCATCAGCTGTAACTAAACCAAATAACTGCTAATTGCATTAAGTTTGATTACAATAGATTTTTCAAAAGAGGTCATACTGAAAAATAAAAGTTTAACAAGTTAGGAAAATGATACAGAAGGAAGCTTTAAACAGGAAAGCCTGATACAGCAGCCTTATATGACAAGTTCCAATTGTGGTTGCCATCGCACTTACCATTTATGTCCTCCTTTTATACTGAACAGTAATAAGGAATAGGATATAAGTGAGGGAAGCTTACTTTTCAAAGCTTTTAAGAAACAAAAACAAGCATTAGAAAATTATTGGTTTCCTTCTAAATGCATGGTTGGCAGAAGACTTCAATGTGTAACATAATTTAAGCCAAAAGAGTTTATCGAGACCGGACATGATTGAAAACTACACCCCAGTATCATAAAATGTTGTGCTAACCAAGAAGAAACTTTTTTTCAACTCTCAAAACTGAAATTAACTTTTTTCAACGTATGCACAATGGTAATCTAGGACTAGATGAGACTATCAGATGGAGTCTGCTCACAGTAAACTAATTAAGACTAAATAAAAAACTTCAGCTGTATAAGAAATTCTATTAATACAAAAAAATGCATCATTTTGCAATCTCCAGATACGATTTACAATTCTTGTCAGATCCAAAATGCAGCGGCTTTTTCAAACCTCCATTCACACACCACCACCTCAACACAGATCTAAAGACATGTTGTAGAATGATAGGTCATGCTTAGTTTCATAGCTGCCCGTATTAGAAATGTATTAAAGTAAAGAAATACATCACTGCTAATGTTCTTTAAACCTTAAAGAGGAAGAATTAAATTGGAACCGAAGCAGAAGTCATCACGTGACTGGAATACTCCTCAAAACTAGGGAAAACTTATTAATGATTGTAATATGCCACTTCAAGTTCACATGACATAGAAAGGCAAGATGGCTCTACTTCATATTCCCTCAGTCAATTCAAATCTCCTTTGGTAGGCTTCTCACTGCACAACTACATCTATCTATCCTTGCAGTGTATATTATTCCAGATGAATGAAATTCCAATAAATGCAACTCAGTAGGAGAGCTACACACACTCTAACACATTCTTCCACCTCTATCTTTCTCCCCAGGAATTTCATCTTATGAAGTCTCATAAATTACAGTGATTGAAATGCTTTCCATCTGAACTATTCTTCTTCCTTCCTTATGCTACATTTTTGCTATGTCTGGCACACAACTTAAAGAGCTTCTAGACACACACACTTCCAAATTTAAATACACAGAACAGTATGAGGATGGCAAGCAATTCAAGCTCATAGACTAAGTAACCTTATCTCAAATTGCTGCAAAAAGCAAATCAGTAGAGGCTGCTGTGGCCAGCATTATCTAGTTCTCCCTCAACCTCAAGCTGCAAGGAACAGGCTACTACCCAACAGCAAAAGGAACTGAAGGGAGCTGCTGCCATCTCATTCCTGCCAGCTTTCCTTTCCTGCAACCCTCAGCAGGGAGCAACAGGGATCTTGTAGCTCAGTCACAGCATTATTCTGACACATAACTTACACAGTCACAAAGTCAGACTGCCCTCAAAAGATGTTATGTTACGACATTAACATGAAATGAAATTTCATACCTGGCTCTACAGAAGTCATAATCAGTTCAGCATTACTTCTAGATTACATCAGATGATTGTTACATGCTGTTTTGCAAAATATGACTTAACAGTTTAATAATACATTGGAATGCACAACAGGATATTTTGAGTTCTAGATCTTCATCCCCCCCAAAATGTATGCCTGAATGCAGTTTTCTTTACAGTGTGAGCACACAGGGAAATAAATGATCAACTATTTCCAGCTGTGAGTTTCTCAAACACTATCAGCAAAATCAACTGACAGCAGTTGGTAAAATCACAAAGGAACTATTTTGCTTCCTCACCATCTTTACTAAAAATCCTAAGTCCTACTGAGAAAATGAAAGATTTCCTTTTCTATCTTCTCTTAGGGTGTCTCAGAGCATATTCATTATATTCTTCAGAGTTCTACAGGCAGAGTTACAGTATAGCACGTAAAACAAACATTACTTCCACAAAGCACAAATCAGAAAGCAGCTGAGAATCCAGCAGTTTGTTTCTATTTTATGCATCAAGTTGAACCTGTAAAGAGGAGCACTACGCGCATCACTTACTCACTGCTTTCCCACTAAAATTAGTTTTAGCAGTAAGAGGTATCCTTACTACATAAAATTAAAGCATTTAACTGCTTTGTGCTCACATAACTGCTTCGGTTGGTAGAAATCATACCCATAACCAAAAGAGATCATCCTTAAAATTCAGAAGCTAATTCCTCTGATATCCCAATTTTGCTATTCCCTCAGGATGAGACTTCAAAGGCTGAATGCACCTAAATACATTATTGCTACATTATTTAACATAGAAATTATGGCAAATATATTTTTTTTTGCTTTTGATCATTTTGGTCATCTCTAGTAAAGATTTGGAGATTTTCCTCATCTAGTCTTACAGTACAGTCTTAAAGAGTGGGATTTTAGGCTTCATGTGAAGCTCCACCACCTGTATAAAGTATATTATTCTCAATAAATTAACATAACACAAAATAAGCAATTCAAGTAAGCTTTGTAGTCTGAATCATTAAAAAGTTTAAAGTTTCCAGCCCAATTAAGGCATCTCCTCATGCCCATATTATCCAGTCTCATGACCTTCCACTTAAAAAAACTAAATGATTTCCTTGGAAAAATTAATTTCCTGAGTAAAAAAGGCAAATGATAATCTGAACACCTTCAATTAAATGAAATGTTGCATCACTTATTGTTCCTACAAGACAGTGATGTCATAGTTCAAGAAAATTGCACTACTAAATTTGTATTACTCCACTCATGAGATTAATGGAGCTCTGAACAAAAAACAGTACACAAGATGGCAACTCAGTAAGTGTATATGAAAAAACGACAGTAAAATATTTACCATTTCAACTTTAGTCAGATAGAGTTCTACTTACGTTGTCCATGAAATTTGGCTTAAATCCTCCCTCCTGCTGTCGTCTCAGTTCTTCCTGTTCCCTCTGGCGTAGCATCTCCTCTTCACGTCGTCTGTGCTCTTCTTCATGTCTAGGATATTTTTGAAAAATTTCATAAACTAAGACTCGAGAACTGTTCAGGCTCAAAACCAGTCTCAGGAGTTAACATCCAGCATATAAATATAACTACTTACTAGTTTTTAATACAGTGTAAGGCACTAATCAACTCAACCTGATGGGCTTGAATATTGTTGAAGTATTTTTGTTTAACAAGCATACAGGTATTCACAATACAAATATTCTTCTTCTGGCTACAGTTAACCTGCAAAAACTAGTAAGCAGGTTCAAAAGCTTTTTTGGATTACAATATTTCAACACTGCCTAAGGCCAAACTTTTAACACTACAGAGTGTATTGTTCTTTTGTGTCATCTATGTTTTCTGATATATTTAATACAAGTAGGATGCTTCAAAAGCAATGCCTCCTATTTATTTTCATGTAAATAAATGATATTCCATCTTTCATGGAATAAATGATTTTCTCTTTCCAGAGAAAATCACCAGCTACAAAACATTACTTTTCAACAGTCACCACCACTAGCTCTGCATTATTGCCAGCAATAAACAAGAGCCTGCATGACACACTTGTAAAAATCTGCACCAGAAGTGACCCAATGTCACTACTGCTGAAATGCATCACCCACCACCTCACTGTGCTCACAGCCACTCTTTGGTCTCCATAAACCTTCAGCAAGCATCAAGGAATGTCGGCAGGTGCCATTTTTTCCACACAGAAGAATTCAGTGACACACCTTTGCTTTATACGAGCTTCCATGTCAGACACCATTTTGTCAGCCTGCCTCTCTGCTGCCATCTGTCACACAGCAACAAATGTAATGGGATACTGGTGTGAAAGTTCAACCTCTACTCCCATACCATCAACATCTGCCTCTGACATCACGGGCCAACGTCATGAGACAGGAGGCATTGCTTTCCAAGCAGCCCTCATATTCATAAGAATCAACTCTTGAAGAGAAAAGCAGTACACCAGAAAACAAAGTGCCACAAAGCACTAGAGTAACATGAGAAAACACTCCCCAAAATCTCACTTTTGAGTATAAATCAGCAACGCTACACTTCCACATGCAGCAGATGAATACCCCCAAATCTTCCAAGTGTGTTCTACTACAGCTCCATTACAGCTATGCTTCCATCACACGTTGAAAAATAAATCATCGTATGAAACAAACATTCATGTTAAGACATTTCTAAGCTAGTTAGAAAACTCAGATATTTACAAAACAACTGAGCTGAATTAAATGAAAATACTACAAATACTTGCAACTATACTTTTATATTAGCAGAAGTGACCATTTTTCTCTGCAAGAACGTTAATAAAAAGGTATCGTGTTACGCTTTTGAAAAACTTGTAAACAGCAGATGTTTATATTTTGTATTAAAAGCTCTGCACACCAGAGTATGTAAATTCACACAGACCAACAGCAGATGCATGCTTTAAATTACTGCCACAGCTCCACACAGTACAAGACAAAATACCTCAATTGTATCTGTTTGCGTTTCTGAAGTTCTTGATTCCGAAGTTCTTCCAAACGTCTCAATTCTTCTTGACGCCGCATGAGATCTACCAGGATTAAAAATGTAATGAAGATAAAAGCTCTCAATCAACAACGCGGTAACACACACACACAAAAATGTTATTACTATCAGATTACCATTCTAACAATATTCAATTTTAACACTAAAGCAATTTCTCAACGCACCTATCCAGTTCCTTCCCATCCAGCTAAGCTTGCCATATGAAAAACGAACCCAAGGCTCACAGGGTAAGGCCCTATACTGGCTATGCCTCTAAACATTATAGGCACAGAAATTTGAAGACCTCAAACAAAGAGAAGGGCAGTTTAAAAAAAAGTCTGAATCTCTTAAGTCATGTCCTGGTTTTACAGCTTTGGCAAGGCATCCATTTTCTCACAATGCTGTGTGCTGCTGAAGTCACATTAGCAAGAAAACTAGTGCAATTCTTAGTCTCCATCATCTATTGCAGACACTTGCATGGCACACCAGAAACAAGTGAAATGAATTTGAGGTGCATGCTATCTGAGCCTCTATAGAGAGGAATCACGACTGTGCTTACTGTGCTTATAGTCACTTAGAAATAACTGTAATTGTTAACACTACCAGAAAGAATAGCCATATTCTTTATTAAAAAGCACTTTAAAATGCTCTTAAAAAGCAAGCCGGAACTAATAATAATTACTTTAGCTCTATTTGTTACTGCCCAGTCAGATTACTGATTTCTGCCTGGTCATTCATGCATTCTTCAATGAATATTAATTCTACTTCCTGCCACAATAAATGCAGCTGTTTGCATTTTCCATCTTCATACGACATTAGCCACATTATTTAGGACACCAAGAGGAAAATTCCACCATGGCACCTATCAGATGCTTTTTATATTCAAGTTCAACTATTCCACACATCTCTATATGCATTTCTTCACCACATAAATCGTTTTTCTTAGGTCTGCAAAAATCTTTCAAACTTGCAGCAACACGTATTACTATAACTTAAACTTTTACACCACTACATTTACCAAAATATCATATATTTGTTTTATTTTTAACAAAGATCATCAGAATTATACCATATATTTGTTTTAACAAAGTTTACCAGAATTTTACTAGATAACATCCTCGCTCACAATGTAAGTCTTTTCTCTCGAGCAAACGTTGCAGGCCTGCTCTTTCTATCTCCACAAAGTCAACATACATCAATGGACTAATTAAAATGAAGGTTCATTCAAATCAAAAAGTCTCAGGACCGTTTCCTTACAACAGTGCATACCACAGCAGACTTGGCCAACGTTACCTTCATACTCTGCCACAGACTTCTTAAAATAACATTTAGAGTGTTTCAGAGTATTAATGAGATCAAGAATCAACCCATTCTGCATTCAACATTGGCCACTGTGGGAAAAAGCATCTATTGTCTTTATCTCATTTCCCACCTACCTATCATTCCTTTTTTCCTTACATTAATACACTCCAGCAGGATTTTCTACCTTCTCTCTACCACTAACCGCTATGAATTTATCCTTTCCTCCCCTCTAAGTTCTACAGTCCTAATTTTCCAAATTTCTAAAAATTTTCAAGGCCTAGTTCTGATTACTGCCCTCCCTGAAGCTGTTAGAACTTAAAAGCTCAGCGTAACAATTAGGTTCAGTACCACATAACATCTTCACACAAAGCTTTACTAGCTAGACAAAAACAAAGATCTAGATGCTCAGGCTGTGCACAGAGTCTCTCATATTAAAAGATTTGTAATACTGCTAATTCTGGACTGACATATATTGGACATAGGCCCTTCCTCTGAACAGAAAAAAAACCTGCACTGAAGCAGACAGCTCTGAAAGAGAAGGAAAGCATGACTATTAAATTCTTCACCTTCTCATGTCTAAAGAAAAAAGGCAAATGTCTTCAATATTCATGTCATGGTTTTGTGATTTTCAGTTATTGGTATTCCACATCATAACGTCATGTAGTGGATATACCTGGTTCTCAGAAGAGAAGGACTACTACAGTCCCCACGGTACTTTGCTCCTCTGTTACCATTTCCAGCCGGAGGGAAAAGATAAAAGCTCTCAGTATAAAAACTTGCAGATCACGAGACCTCATCCCTTTTTCCGCCGTCTCTCGTCTTGGCAGCACCTCGCTCTCCAGCCGTCTTATCGTCAGTAGTAGAGTAAGGCCTACCTTGATTTTGGGACATTCTCTCTCTCTGTATTGGATTTATCAGCTTAAATTGTAATTATATTGTATTACAGTGTGTTGTTTTGCATTCCGATATTTTATTTAGTAAATTAGTTTGTTTCTCCTCAGATTGTTGCCGCTGTTCTTTGCTCTCAGGGCCATCTCCCTACCCTTTTCCCCTTTCCCCTTTTCCCGGGACATGGGCCCTTGGGTCCCCCGTCCCCTTTGTCACGGAATCGGGCCTAACGCCCGTAAACCGTTGACAATTCAACTTCCTGCAAACTCTAGGACTGAAGGGAAAAGTGTCCTCTCCTCACAGGAGTTAATCCTACAAGCAGGAATACCAAGTCCAAAAAGCTTCACTGTTTTAGCTGCTGATTTTTCAGGTTTTAAAAATGGAAAGCAAATGGCCAGTTTCCATGCAGCTGATAAAGAATGAAGTTTCTGGTTACATATAGTCAAATCTTCTAGTACTTTGACAAACTATTTCACTATTATTATCAGGGAATATTTACACAAGTCTAAAGCATACCAGCAATATGTAGATCAGAAATATCATGCCAATTTACTTACACATGGAAACACGTATTCTGCTTTACAAATTACTTCTGACTCAATCTGTCAAAACATGACACTTAAAAGTGAAAAATTACACATATTGGAAGAATGAAGTCTTTATCTTCAGTATTAATACCACGCCATGAAAACTCAGGTACTTAAACCAGCATGTTCTACAGCAAGTCCCAATACCTCTGATAAAGCAATTTCAATAAAAGTTGTTTTCTTCCGTCTGCTGAAGTATATGGATTGTAGTAAACTCATTCTTAACTTTTTAGCTCCTGATAACTACTGTGCTATAGTTTTACATTCCGTATTTCAGAATAACTACTTCAATGATCTTTGAAATCAGTGGTTTGGTTTGTGCATCAGGTATACAAAAACAGTCCTTCCAGGTTTTGATGCCTCACGTTTCACTGCATTTTTCTTAAAAAGCACGTGATACAATCTCATTAGATTATTTTCATATATACTGAAGCTGAAGAGTTGGTAAGAGAAAAAAAAGAAACAAGAAACTTGCCTACAGCCTGGTTATTCAAGTTCCTGCATGTGAATAAGCTTAAATCTGAACACCTGCACAAAATTCCAGGTTGCATGGTACCAAGGAGAAGTGCTCCATTATAATCAAAGAGGAATGAAAAACCCTCTTCCCACAGTAACAAAATGCCTGTTTCCTCACCGGAATATTGGCACCAAAGACATTCTTATTCTCATGGCTCTTCAGCAAAAGGAATAGTCCTTTTCTTTCTCTGTAAAAGTGGTTCTGAACAGATATTTCAAAAACCAAGAACTTTTTCCTTCAGCATCCATAAAAGTCATTTTAGGAGCTGCAGTAACTATTTGGCATTTCAAATTTGTTTTCTATTTTATTATGCTCTGTATTGCAGTACAAGATCTTATATAACATGGTTTCTCATTTAATGCAAGAACGCTCATTTAGAAACAATAGGATTGGTGAACTTCTTTATAAAGACAACTTCCAGTTGCAGCAGAACTGGTAGATTTAAGAACTAAAATTAAATAGTGTTCTGTAGTTCTCAACTGGAAAGCAATGCAAATAGCAGTAATTATATGCCTTCAGCATCAGGTACTTGCCCTGCTACTGCCTTCTCTACTAAAGAAACACAAGCTCAACTCAGCTCCATTTCCAAAGGTAGGGCTTGAAAATAATTTCTAAAGGACTTTCTTTCCGCCAAAGCTACAGAAAGGGAACATATCCACAAAGCTAGTTAAGATGGATACACTGTTTTACACTTTCAAAAATAACCTAGGTTAATGACAACTGTCACTTATTTTGAGTTGCTTAGACATACAATAATCATGCACACAGATTTCTCAGTTGGGTTTCAAATGTTTAAAAAGAGAGTAAAATTAGCAACTGTAATATTTTGGGTTGTATCACAGGAGCACACACAGCCAAAGTAAGCATGAGCTATCATTTAAATTTTTTTCCTGCACAGGGCACACAAACAGTGATTTGTCCTATCTAGTACCACAGGCAACACCAAAACCAGAAAATAATTTTACAGATGAATTTGAGGCAACCGTTCATTCTCATTATATAAACCACTTACACCACACAAATTTAAGTGAAAAAATAGACCTAGGCAATCTCTCTTTTCTCAGTTTCCTAATCCATTACTGCAAACCCTCAAAGACTATGCAAATAGAGAAATACCACTTCCTTTGCCTCCGTTCAAAGCATTTAATCAAACAGCATCTACCAGAAATCCCTGCATTTAACATACAGCTCAATATGCTACGGAAAGAAAATTTGTGAAAAGAGAAGAATTAACACTAAGACATTATCTGATTTTTTACCTTGCCTCATCAACATTAGCTGATGCTCATGTCTAGCTGCTTCCATTTCTGCCTCTAGTTTCTCTTTGGCTTCTCTAATGTTCCTGTCAACCTGTTCACGCTGTTGCTTTTCCATCTCATCAAGAGCCTTCCAACGTGAAGCATACTCAAACTCAAATGTTCCAGGTTGAGCAAAACGTGGAGGCTGTTCTCTTTCCCTAATAAAGATTTTGCAGTTAAAAGGTACAGAAGGACACATTAAGATCAACATCTGTAAAAGCCAAAGATTTTACAAACAATCACTTCAAGTGTAGTAATCTGATTTAAAGTCAGATCTGCATTGCAAACCAGTTTGTCAAAGTTTAATTCAGCTATTAATGTGGTAAGTAACCTGATCAGGGAAATTTTCCAAATAAATACCCGCCCAATTTATATAATTAACATAAAAAATTTTAATTACCATGGTACAAAATATTAAGCTGTGACATTACATTAACTGGGTTCACCCTTCTAAAGTGGTCACTTCATATAAGCAATTATATGCATATTAAAGCTTACTAAATAGTTCAGACTGTTAGTAAGAGTAATATTTAAAGGAGCCAATATTTTATTCATGTTCTAACACTATTAAGTAAAGAAGAATGATTTTTTTTTTAAGTATTACTCTACAGGCTTACCTGCTTATCTTAGTTTCAAGCAGCCAGATTTCTAAATAGCAACCAAATCTGAATAGTAGAAGTAATATTCTCTAATGAGGTAAGGAAAACCCTCTTTCACCTCATGCGAAAGACTCTCACGCTCAAAATTTCATCCAAACCACAGAAGTTGCCAAGATTTATACCCCACGGACTACAAACAAGGTAGTGCTAATCAGAGGACAAAATTCCGTGGGTGTACAAATCTCTGCAGGATCAGACCACACACCGAGTTCACAAGAGACGATCGGTGACTGGCAGTAAGCTCCAGCTGATTTCAGCAGAAATCAGGAATCACTACTTCAGTAAAAATCACAGAATGCTAAACCAATAGTTCAGTTGGAAGGAACCTAAAAGATGCTGAGGTTCAACAGCCGGGACCTGGGGGTGCTGGTGACAGCAGCTCAGCACCAGCCAGCAGCGTGCCCTGGCCGCCAAGGGGCAAACCACATTTTGGGGGGCATTAAGCACAACACAGCCAGCCAGTTCCAAGAGGCGATTCTCCCGCTGTATTTAGCACTGGTGCAGCCTGGCCTTGAGTATTGTGTGTAGTTCTTGGCTCCACAATATAAAAAGGAGGTAAAGGTATTTGAACGCATTCAGAGGCAGGCAACAAAGCTAGTAGAAGGACTGCAGGGTATGTTCCTGTCATGGTTTTGATTTTTTTGTTGTTGGTATTCCACATCATAACATCATTTAAAGCACTGGCAGTTAAAAGAGTTCATGTCCTGTTTTCCGCAGGCTGCCTTTTTGGGTGCTTCGTTTTCGGAGGGGGAGGGGAGAAGATGTACTCCCCAGGGGACTTTGCTCCTGGAGGGGCTGGTGAAGCTGCCTGACAGACCAGGAGCTCTCTCTTCATATGCAGCGGAGAAACACGTGGTCCCCCTGCAGCTTACAGAGTAAGAATCTCAGCTTTGAACTCTCTCTGTTCCAATTTACTGGCCTCAATTTCAATATCATATTTAGTAAATTAAGTTCCTCCTAAGAGTGTTGCCGTTGTTTTATTTTCAACCCATCTACAGTTTTCCTACCCTTCCCCTCTTCCCTTTGTTTTCCTCAGGGCATGGGTCCACGGGTCTCCTGCCGCATTAGCCATGGGACCAGGCCGGGCCAGCCCCTAAACCACCAACACTTGGGTTTTTTTTCCTCCTTTCTCTCTTTTCCAGGCCTGTGGGCCTGCTGTCCCCCTGTCACGGACACAGACCCATAGATAACGCTGTGACAGTCCCACGAGAGGCAGAAGACATGGTTCGCCTAGTCTAGAGAAAAGGAGGGCAAGTGTAGATAGAGGTACCAGCCTCTTCTCTCCCATAACCAAAGACCAATGGTACAAAGCTGCACCAGAAGTAGTTCAGATTGGATACAAGGAAAAAATTCTTTACCATGAGGGTGGTTCACGCCCTGTGCCTGCTGGTGGTCAAGAGGCAGCTGGATAATGCTGTAACTTTTGATGAGCCTCAAGTGCTGAGACAGTGGACTCAATGAAGGCCGCTTCCAACTGAACTATTCTAATGCCAGTTCTGAATACAAAAATGACACACCGCTTTTCTGCGAGAAAAAGTTAACTGACCTAACATCTGGCTTCCCCTTGGCTGTATAAAATAAGCATACACCAACCTGAAGTAAAAATTACTATGTATTTACTAAGCTAACAAAGTAACTTAAATCAATTTTATAAAGTTGTAAGTCAAACAGAACTTACTTGTGATATTGTTGTGTTTTTTGCATTAGCTTCTCGGGGAGCCCATCTTCATCATCAAATTGCTCCATTGGCTCTACAACAACAGGCCGAGGTGTTCTGGAAGAGAATTTCAATTGAATAATGAAAGAAACAGTAAAATAAGTTTGCTAGCTATTCTGAATAGAAAATACGACTTCATGTAGTTTTGTCTAATGTGAAGCATAGGAATATTTAAAGATGAAAAAAATCTCAAAAAATTACAAATTATTTAGACAACATGGGAAGTATGATTATATCACAGAAAAGCACCAAAGCCAAAACGTAGCAATATTCACTCTACTCACATTTCATAGAATATGAACAGATTCTAATTAAAGTTACTCAACAATTAAAAACAGCTTGATATTTTGGCAGTAATTTTTCAAAGATAATTAGAGAATAACTTCTACATAGATAATTTAGAGCACAGTCTTTGAGTTCTCAGCATTTGAAGTAATCAGAGTCAAGTACTAGCTAATGAAGAATAACATAATAAAATCTTCAACTGTATATAAAAAATACAGCAGTTTGGGGAGCATCTAAACAATACCTTAAAATTATAAGAGCTACAAAGCTACTATTGTCAAAATGCTGGCACTTTGGATTTTCTTCCTTTTTTTTTTTTTTCAACTTTGCAGATCATAGAAAAAGAAATGTTAGTATATTTTAAGAACATGGACAGCTGGAAAAAATCCTTGGGCATCAAGGCAGATTAAGGGGAAAAAAAAGCAACAGCCTGGAATCATAGCGCACAACACAGCAAATATTTCTCCTGAAATTTCTCCTTTTTATTCAGAGAGATCTCGCCTAAAATATTAAGTTTCTCATTTTGAAGCAAATATCATAGCACAAAAACTATCATAGCAGGGGATTCAAATTACATTTGCTTAGGTGTCCGACATTTCCTAGCGTGCAGTTGGAAGACAAAGATCAAGTGCTTTTTATTCACTAGGTCATGGTTAGATGATCGCTTCCATCAAACAAAGCTAC
Source organism: Numida meleagris (assembly GCF_002078875.1). Taxonomy (NCBI): domain Eukaryota; kingdom Metazoa; phylum Chordata; class Aves; order Galliformes; family Numididae; genus Numida; species Numida meleagris. The sequence continues at coordinate 177,001,555 of NC_034409.1, read as the reverse complement.
CCAGCAGCTACTAAAACAAGAATATCCTCCCCTGTATCCTAGCTTCTTTTTCCCTACCACATCTCTCATGCCAAGAATAGTACTCATGTAACACTATAGCATTCACTGAACTAGATTAGTTGCCTGGTTTGGCTCACCATGCCTCCACTCGAACACTAATGCCAAGAAAATCCACAACAAGAAGTTAGAACAAATTGCCACTGCAATTTATATAGCAGAGACTTAAGCTGAATTTACTCTGTATCCACTAGGTCAGAGAATCAGGATTCAGTTCAGTCACACACAGGATTTATGATATTATTATCAGCAAGAGGAGTTCCAAAATCCTTTTTCCACCTGCCATCAGGCAGTTTTCCACAACACCATTTTCCTGACTTATCCTCAGCTGGACTTGGTGCTTGTAATACCCACATGAGCAAGTACCTTCACTTTTTGAAACAGCCAAAAATGAATGTAACAAAAGCAGCCACATACTTTTCTCTTGCTTCAGTAAGCACAGGTGGCTACTGCAAGTATCGCAAACAGTTCTCAAGCAGGTAAAAGATACACAGCCTGAGTCAGAGAACTGCAACTTCCCAATACCATGCCAGCAAGCCTTGATACTGTGAAATTGCAGCCTTATTTTCCCAAATTATAAGGGGTAAAAAAAAAAAAAAAAAGAAGAAGAAACAAATACATTCTTGAACATCTACCATTTCACTTACCCTTTAAGGAAATATTTGAAAATGACACTGGCTACTGTACGAAAAAGCACAGCAGTTAACAACTCTTTGCATCGGGTACAGAAATAAGAGATGGTAGAGGGGAGTACTGTAACTCACAAGCTTGCCTGACCTTGAAATTTTTCCAGAAATTTCCACCATCAACTTGTGCAAAACCTAATTTTTCATTTAAGAAATCCTACAGCTTTGTAAGCTATACATATACATTTCTTGAAGAAAATAAAACACATTTTCCCAAGTTTAAAGAAATATCAGCAAAGTAGCACACTCATTCGCAAAGAATACTCTTTCGTGGTATCATTACTGGGACGAGGAAGAGTGCAATCAGTGAAAATAAAGCCTCATTAAGAAAAGCCCTATTAAACAGACTGGAATCCAACGTGGCGGAAATTACAAGACTTGTCAGCAGAAGACCGGCTTTATTTTTTTTCCTCCAGTGTGGAGAACAATGTGTTTTGGGCATTCATGTAAAGCACTTTTAATTTCTGACCTCATGGCTTTCATCATTTGAAAATAAGAACTATGGGATGCCCTCAAACACTGTTTTCTTTCACATGAGAAACGCACACAACACAAATACGAACAAAATACTGTGAACTTACGTTGTTAGCAAGAATGCACCATCACTGCATCTTTCTAGAGCTTTCCGTGCTGGAGGTTTTGCCGCAAACTCCACGAAACCTTTTCCTGTAGCTCTGCCGCGATCATCTACTACAACAACAGCTCTCTCCACTGGTCCAAATTGAGAGAATGCTTGTTCCAGCAGCTCATTAGAAACCACAGGTGAAAGATTCTTGACCGTTAGGGCAGCTCCATGTGTAGCAAATCGAATTCGAAGTGGTCTGCTCTTCAAAATAGTACCATCAAGTTCTGCTTTTGCTATTTCAGCCAGTGTCCTAGATTCCTTTTTCAAGATACAAAATATTTTATGTTTTATTTGCAAAGACGACAGACATGGCTTTTGTACTGTTGTTCCTCCCCTCCAAACCCCTGAGAAGTTGCATTTTTTCTTTCCTTAATGTGAGCACGTTTTCACTAGGGTCATTTAGAATTCCTTTTTCCCCTCCAAAAGTTCCTACCCAGTGACTGAAATAATATGCATTTTTCATCTTCTACCATTCAGTCTAAAAAAAATTACTCAGATGCAAATTTTTCTTATATATTATAGGACATAACATTCTCATCATCGCGGATGTGTTTGTGCTGCACCGTAAAGGCTTTCAACAGAGCTGAGAATTTGACACCTTTTTATATTTACCTACTGAAATGCTTATATTCACACAGTGTAGGGAACAATATTTTCAGAGAATGTACCAGAAGATCTAAGGAGCCGGGGCTTCTGTTTGTTTTCTGGGAATTTTTTTTTTAATCGATGAAAATATCCTTTGAAAATAACTTGTTTTTTGCTACTATTGGATGAACTCTCTATGGATGTCTAATTCTCAAATTTCATCAAGAAATGATGAAATTACATTGCTACTGCTGTATTAATTCCTCTCACACTTACTGGTTTTCTGCACCCTCATCCACGAGCCAAGTCCATCTCAATAACTGCCTTTTTCTCATTTCAGAAATTCTCAACTGGTTTTACACCTACAATCTCAAATATTTATAGAAATAATTCTTTAGATTGCAGACATCTTCTCCACACCTCAACCAACTACAGAAATAGTTTAAAAATATTATTCTCTTAATATAGTGCAAAAAGGGCATTCAGATAAATGTTAATCTCTATTACACGCAGAGCTGAGTAATATATTCAAATATATTGCTCTTCCTCCAGAAAACTGCTAATTCAGGTTGTGGGTATTCTGCCACAGTAAAAAACAGATAGCAGAACACCATACTTATCTTTGACAACCAAAAAGATAAAAAAAATCCTAGCCAGCAAAATATACAGAAAAATCCCACGTAGGGGCGGCACAGAATGCACTTTAAAGCTTTTCTCTGAACTCTGTAAATCAGAGCATCCTAGACACGGCAGTCACAAAAACTAATCCCACACATCGGACTGAAAATGTAAATGCAGCACGACAAGCCTTGAGGTTGACTTCTTCTTTAAATGTTCGACTTGAAATAATGCTGATCAAACTGTATGAGCCCGAGAAATGCAATCTCATCCGGACACAATTAATTTCGACAATTTAAGCTTCCAATTCGGTACAAGCGTGAATTGTGTATTCTGAGCTTTCAATGAGTGCGAGCAACAGGGCTTCAAAACAAACCTGTGCAATCTTTAAAATTAACTGCATGAAAAAATACTCGTAATGAATTGCACAGACCGAAATTTGCTTCGGCACAAAGAGTCCTAAAGTACAACAAACGCTCCCAATTAAGGAAAAATCTTTTCACGTATATTCAGCGAACGGAGCAGATGGTGCAACATCTCCCATTCGCTGAGCTGCGGGAACAGCCTGGGCAGCACGCGAACGGCACCGAGGAAAGGAGCCGCAACCCGCAGAGCCCCGAGCAGCGCTGGGGGAACGCCAGGCCAGGGGCTTACAACGCGCGGCTTCGGCTGGGGAGCGCGGGGACGACGAGGGGCGGAGGAGAGGGCAGGGGAAGCGGAGAGAGCGGCGCGAGCAGCAAAGGACGAGAAGAGAACGCGAGGCAACGGCCGCGCTTCCCAACCGCGCCGCGGGCAGAGCGGGCTCGGCAGCGGTCGGGGCAGCGGCGGGCGGCCGCAGAGGCCCGCGCGAACCTCACCAGGCGGATGAAGCCGAAGCCGCGGTCCCGGTTGATGAAGACCTCGCTGGGCTCCCCGTAGCGCTCGAAGAGGCGCTTGAAATCCTCCTCGGTGATGTCGGTGGGCAGATTGCCCACGAAGAGGCGGCAGCGCTGCGTGTAGCTCTTCTCGCCGGGTTTGAGAAAGCTTTTGATGTCGATGGTGAACCCACCCTCCTGCTCCTCATCCCCACCCTCCTTGCCCGGCACCAGCGCCATGGCCGCCGCCTCGTTCTCCGTCTCTAGGCCCCGCAGTCCCTTCAGGCCGCCGCCGCCGCCCCCCACCATCCCCAGCGGCGCCGCCGGGGAGCTGTTCTCGATCCGCACTTGCTTCAAGTTCCGATTCGCCGCCATGTTCGGACCTCGCTCCCTTCTCCCTGGTTTTCTCGGGGGACGCGGAGCCGCGCTCAGCAGCCACCGCCTCCGAGCGGCAGCCAATTCAAAATGGCGCCGCGGCCGCCCTCGGCGAGTTGTAACGTCCCCGCGGAGAGCCCCGCCCACCGGCGGCCGCGCGCCCTCACCGGCCGCCGCGCCTGCGCATTGCGTTCCCTGCGGCTCCTCGCAGGGAGGGGGGAGCGGGCTGCGCACGCGCCGTGCCGCGCGGCGCGGCGGAGCTGCGGGGGCGCCGCGGCCGCCCGCGGCGCGTCTGTCTCCTTCGGGCGCCGTTGTTCCCGTTCGGCTCTGGGAGCCTGGCGAGCCCACGTCAGACCGCGGGAGAACGGTCTTTGCATCTTCAGAGCCCTGGGGCTCAGCCCAGCCAGGAGCCTCCCCGCCGCTTTCAGCCAGCGCGGCTCCCCCGGGCCTTACCCACCCGCCGCGAATCCGACCGCGCTCGGCGGAGCGGTGGTCTGAGGCGCGTTCCGATCGTGCGCGCTTCTCTGCAGTCCGTACCGAGGCGGGGGAGCGCCCTGCCGGGGTCTGCGCCGAGGAGAGGGCGGCAGGCGGCGGCCTGGTGGGACCTGCGCTCGGCGCTGAGGAGACTGCGGGGAACGGCGCAGGGAGAGGAAGAGCCGAGCGCTGTGGAGCGGCTCAGGAGGCAGAGGGAGGGCCCGCGGGCTGCAGGAACGCGCCCACTGTTGGGTGCGGGAGGCACGGCTGCGGGGGCAGGCCCTACTGCGCGGGCTGCCGGCCCGGCGCTGTCCTGCGCGGCAGCTGCTGCGTTGTGAGGGGATGGCTTTCTTTGGGACAAAGCTCTGTGCTCTGCCTGGGGCCTCGCAGGGATCCTGATAAAAGAAGTTGTTCTTGTTTCCTGTTCCAATTGTAGCCTGAGCAAGACTGCGGGAGAAAGTATCTGTTTTATTTATGCAGCTATAGCAATTTAAAAAAATCAAGAGAATCTTCTGTGGTTAGTTTTACTTAGCTAATCTATGATGTGGGCTGTTCTTTTTCAAAGCAACAATAAGCATGATACTGGAGAATAAGTTCGCTCCACAGTAGGCGTGAACTATTTGCTGAACGATTTCACAGAATCAGAACATTCTGTGTTAGAAGGGACCTGCAGTGATCATCGAGTCCAACTCCTGGCTCCACACAGCACCGGCCAAGAATCAGACTGTATGTCTGAGAGCATTGTCCGGATGCTCCTTGAGCTCTGGCAGCTCAGGGCTGTGCCCTCTGTGCTGAGAAGCTTCTTCCAGTGCCTAGTTACGCTCTGGTGAAGAACCTTTTCCTGATATCCAGCCTGAGCCTTTGCTGTCATAACTTCGTGCCATTTCTGAGGGTTCTATTGCTGGTTACAACAGAGAGGAGATCAGTGCCTGTCCCTCTGCTCTCCATAGTGAGGAAGCCATAAGCAGCAATGTAGATTCCCCTCGGTCTCCTCTAGGCTGAACAAACCTGGGGACTTCAGCTGCTCCCCTCTAGACCTGTCACCACCTTTGTAGCCCTCTTTTGGTACTCGTAGTAGTTTTATGTCCTTTTTATACTGTGGCGGTCAAAACTGCACACAGAACTTGAAGTGAGGCTGCACTGGTGCAGTGAAGACCAAGACAATCACTTCCCTTAATTCCACAGCTGGCAATGCTGTTCTCGATGCACCCCATGATACTGTTGGCCTTTCCGACTGCCTGATCACACTGTTGACTCATGTTCAGCTTGCTGTTGACCAGTACCCCCAAATCCTTTTCAGCAGGGCTGCTCTCTAGCATTTCATCCACCAGTCTGTATGTACAATCAGGGTTGCCCCTTCTCAGGTGCAGAATCCAGCACTTACTCTTGTTAAACTTCATGCAGTTGAAGATTGCCCCTCTCTCTTATTTGTCTAGGTGTTTCTAAAACCTCTACACCTTCAATAGAATCAACAATTTAGTATCATCAGCAAACTTGCTCGAAACACCTTCTAGTCCTACATCCAAGTTAATTATGAAAACATTAAAGAGAAATGGCCCTGAAATGGAGCCCTGGGAAGCCCTTTAGTGACTGGCCTGATGTAACCCCCGTTTACTATAACCCTTTGAGCCTGATCTGTCAGCCAATTGTTCACCCATCACATGTTTTTGTCCAGAAGGATACTGTGACAAGCAGTATCATAAGCTTTACTGAAATCCAGAAAGAAAACTGGCTTCCCTTCATCAACAAGACATGTGACCTTGTCATAAAAGGTAATTAAGTAGCTAAACAGGACCTTCCCCTCATGAATCTGTGTTGGCTCTGACTGCATTGTCTTTCAGGTGTTTTTCAATAACTCTTATCATAATTTTCTCCATAATTTTACCAGGCACTGAAGTGGGACTGACCGGTTTGTAGTTACCAGGGTCTTCTTTCTTGTCCTTCTTGAAAATTTGAACATTTGCCAGCTTCTAGTCAACTGGGATCCGTCCAGATTCCCAAGACTGATGAAAAACAGTTGAGAGAGGTCTCATGATGACATTGGCCAGCTCTCTGAGTACCCTGGAATGGATCCCAGAAGGCCCCATGGACTTACATGCATCCATTTCCATGTTTGATGGTAATACTCTAAATTCTTCTATTTTTTCCATTTGAGGTACAAGGAAGATCTCAGTCCTTTTATGGAGCTTCCAAGCACATATTAAGAACCTGGAAAAAAGCGTGAGTTCTCAGACAGTAGGAATCACTTCCTCAGCCTACCTTTTTCTGAAGCAGACACCTGGGTCTAGTGCATTGAAATAAATATAGATTTAAAGCTCTGAAAATCAGAAAATAGTGAATGGAGAAGGTTATGTACCGACAGTGAAGGTAGGAAGTTAAGCAGTATAAGACCATGGAAGGTAGAAAGTGGCGGTACGGGATCCAAAGAGATATGGTTTATAGTATATTTAGCATTCAGTAATGAATGCTGAGTTCAAGAAAAGTAACTACTCAGAGAAAACCAGTATATTTAAAAAAAAAAAAATGGTGTGTAAAGGGAGTGGAAGATACATTATAAATGATGGGACCGATACAAGTGAAAGCTCAGTAGGTCAGAAAAGGGAGATAAATCAGTGGTCTTCTTGCTATTGCCAACTCTGTTTAATAAAATTGCCACGATTTTCTAACAGTTTTATAAATCACATAAAAAGCTACAGTAATTTAAATACACAACCATTATTTCACTATCATAGATTCATAGATTCATAGAATGGCCTGGGTTAGAAGGGACCTCAAAGATCATCGAGTTTCAACCCGCCTGCTGAGTGCAGGGTTGCCAGCCACTCAACCAGGCTGCCCAGAGCTGCGTCCAGCCTGGCCTTGAATGCCTCCAAGGATGGGGCATCCACAACCTCCTCGGGCAGCCTGTTCCAGTGCGTCACCACCCTCTGAGTGAAAAACTTCCTCCTAACATCTAACCTAAATCTCCCCTGTCTTTGTTTAAAACCATTCCCTCTTGTCCTATTGCTATCAACCCACGTAAACATTCATTCCCTCTCCTGCTTAATAAGCTCCTTTCAAGTATTGGAAAATCACAGTGAGTTCTCTCCAGAGCCTTCTCTTCTCCAAGCTAAACAATCCCAACTCCCTCAAACTTTCTTCACAGGAGAGGTTCTCCAGCAATCTCTGATCATCTGGACAGCCGCAGGCCTGGACACAGTGCTCCAGATGAGGCCTCACGAGGGTGGAGTACAGAGGACAGTCTCCTCCCTCTCCCTGCTGCCACCCCTGTGCAAGCGCACACTGCTGGCTCATGTCCATTGTACATGCACTACAGTCCAACATTCCAAGACAATATACAAAAATAACCTAATTTCTGCTATATTTAAACACTTTTTCACCTTCTTTTACACTGTATCGTTTGAGGCTTTGCTCATTCATATGAACAATCCCAGAGCACATCTGATTCCGAACTGCCCACAGTCTTTGTGGCCAGATGTAACAGCAGTTAGAAAAAACAAAAAACATTTTGAAAGGGGACAGAATGGATCCCTTGAAGTTCTTGTTAAAATGTTTTCTTTCTGCTATAAACATCTGTAAGAATTTTTATGGTCTACCAGTTGCAATGTACTGTTACTTGTATAATGTGTGCGGGGAGTACTGCCAAACCGTTTCACCCCCTCCCCATAAATTTGGTATTGTATTTGATACTTTGTATGCAGATGACCTACGTGGAAGTCATTTCAGGGAAATGGAGGAATGATAGTTATGATCACATAGTAATTTGTTTTCCCTTTGTAATTCTTGAGAGGGTTTTCTTTTTTTTTTGAAAGCCTAAGTTTATTCAACTTGACATTCAAAAGGCCAGAGCAGAAAACTGTAATTGTGTACTAACAAAACTGGTTTGGGCATGGAATTTATTTTAAGACCAGAAAATGGTTGCAACTTTTTGCATTGGGAATATACTACACTTACATGTGCTACTAGACTCCCTTCAGTATGCATAGTTTGATTTATGATCTTGTAAATGGTTCTGTATTTTATTTAACATACAATATTCTGTGTACGCACTGCTGTCCATAGCACAATCACTATTCACTTGAGAACAAGATCATTTTAGTAGCAGAAAACAGATGTAGAATTGTGAAAATGACCAGTATTTTTCACTTTGTCTGCTTAGTGTATGCTAAAGTGTTAACTCTAACAAGAGATTTGGTTGCATGTCCAAGATACGCACCATCCAGATTTGTGTCATATGAGACAGAAGCAACTGCTCTGGCTTTCCATTTCCTGTATCACAGCATTAGTTCCCTACCAAATGTGAGAATCCTGCTGAGAGTCAAGGAGGCAAAGACACTGATCTGCAAATAAAAATCCCAAACTATATGTATTTGCCCTTGAAACAACTTCAAAGTGATTGATTGCTCAGATAACAGCACCTCAGTGGCGATAGCTGCATTGCTGCTATAGTCAGGTTCTCAACAGAGGCAATTGCCCTGGATCAGGTGGTTAGCAGTAGGTTGCTGCTCAACACATTTCTTAATTCCCAGGTTTCTTTCTTTTACTTCCTACAGTCTGCAAAAAATTGTGGTTTGGATCTGTACTTGTTAGTCAAGCTATAGGGGAAGATCATGACAGAATATACCAGGAAGTTCTAGAGCTGAGAGGTAAATTAGAGAGAACATGGTAGGAAGAGAGAAACAAGGTGAAGCACAAAACTGCGCATTGAAAAAGTGGGAAATGCTATAGGCAGTGGCTGATGGCCGGAAGCTGGGATCCTATTCAGCAGGGTGGGGTAAGGGAATTGAGGCGCACCTCTTTCAGGTGTCTGCAAGACCTGGCACAGGCAGGAGCTGCTGCTACTGGTCATTTCTTGCAATTAGACAGCATTTGTCTGCAATATTACTCATGGCAATACCTGGACAAATTGAGCCTGGTGTAGGTTTTGGTCTAAATTATGTAATTATTCTTACTAAGGTAAATTACAAATATTAAAAACACTAGCTGTCACAGCAGTGCCAGCAACTCTGAAGGTATAAGCATGACTGTGTTGAGAAATAAGTGCTTACTACTACCTGACAAAGTGACCAATACTGTGTAATTACCAGATGAGTACCCGACTACTACTCGGGCTCAAGAGTGGTTACAAGATAATGTCATTGTATTGCCATCTGGCGACAAACAGTGGAATTATCAACTAGAACTTTAATGGAAAACATCAAATGAAAATGAAGATGGAAGGCCTACAATAAAATTATCTCCCTGGTCCCAGATGGACAGGGTGACTTGGATTTTCTATTTTTAAACCAGGTGGGCAGGCCTTCTTTCTCTCTTCCACTCAATATTAGCATAATTCAACAAGATGAATTTATTGTGTTGACATGAAGAGAAAAATGTATGCATCACATTTATAAAATAATCTGTATGACATAACAACTAATAGCCACCTGCCTGCATGCAGTTTATATATATATATTTAAATGGATGATAATCCAGTATTTCAGAATTATGTGAATATGAAAACTCAGCATTATTCTTTAAAACAACATAGGTTTCAGGAAAATGAGGACTGAAAAGATATATAAACATATTTGTCGGTGAAAATGTACATCAGACTGACATTTAGGCTTGACAAAATTTACCCAGATTTTCCAAAGCTACTTTCCTCACTATTCATAACCAATACATACAATGCAATAATTTTTGAATATTTTTTTGTATATAGTCTTTACCTGTTCCCTAGGAGAATGACAGTTAACTACTAATAAAAGTGAGAAGATAAAGCTTTAGGAAGCATTCCCCAAATACATTCAGCCTTAAATTTATCTCTAAGCAATCATTCAGTGTGCTGTCAGCACATCAGAGCTAAAGATTCCTAACAGGCCCTGGGATCAGTCAGTAGGAGCAGTCTGTAGGCAAAATTTGTAGACAAAGAGGGCTGTGAATGCTGAAAGAAAACCATGCCACACCCGTGCTTTATTCAGTCTGTTTTCTTCAGAGCAGCTTAAGGCAAACTCAGGCAGTTGCAGTTCGCCATGATTCTGGGCACTTGACCTGACAAAAACAGCCTGCAGGCCCCAGAGGCTTTCCCCTTTGAACTTCCCACTGTGCAAATTTGCCTTCCTCTTGCCCATCTCTTCCTCTTAAGTCCTCCTCAGCCACGTGACATGGCAAACTTTAAACAGACTGGCTCTTTAACCCTGATAAGAGCCGCTTCAAACCCCAAACTCCCTTCTATTCCTCCTTCTGTGTTTTGCACAGTATGAAAAGGACCCAGCACCTGTCTGTCTGTGGTTATGGCCTCTGCAGAACAGCTGCCATCAGAATAATCATACGCTATCATGATGGAAACCTGCTACAGCAATCTTTGCAGTGGAATAATTGCTCAAATTTACCATTGGTACCACACTTTCAAATGCTAGCTCCCTCACCCATTGGGTATTTTCTTCCTCAGTACTTGTGACACCATTTCTGATGCAGGAAGAATTTGCCATTGGGATCAGGTGAGTAAAGGAAGAGCACTGGGCTGAAGATGAAGTGTACACTACGAGCCACTGAGGATGAGCCCTGTGAGTGCAGCACAGACCCTGATGCAGAGCTAACATCACTCTTTTGCTCCATTATGCGTTTAGATGAAGGGAGTAGAGAAGTGTTGACTCACCACCTCTGGAGCATGAGTTCACCAGGTAGGGGAGGTCTGTGGCATTTCTCTGAGAGACTGTGAGAAATAGCCTCTGGTCCAAAACATGGTTAGGAGTATCATGGCAAATATGTGAAACAGCGTAGCTGGAAACAGGGAAGGAAGGCTAGTTAAGCGGAAGATACAGCTGGCAATTAGAATGTTGATGTTGAAGTAATATTGTTCCAAGAATAGATTATCTCAGTTTGCTATTGTGAAGACTTATGGGGATAGTGTGCAATTCTTAAAAGGCACTAAAAAGTGCTTTCTCCATTGCCCTAGTGATTTTGAGTAAGATTTCACTGTGTTGGCAGGCAAGAAGTAAGCTGGGCTTTGAAAGAGCTATCTGTGTGCTGTTTCTTTCATTAAAAGTATGGATTCCTAGTCTACACAATATGTTGATCTAGTAACAATGCTCACACTGTGCTTAAGATGCATTTCCGTAAGCAGTGAAGCTGATCTAATAGTTCATCATCATGGAAGTAAGCAAAGCAAAGGGTGAGTAAACACTCCTTTCCTTCCTCTACTGCTTCTCTCTTCCCTGCCTTCCTCTCATCCTTGGCCAAACTGTGCTCATGCTGGCTCACGTTTGGCAGATTCAACCATAAGCCAGTTAGCTCACTAACCAACACAAATCTGTATGCTGTTTTCTGCAGAATCAACTTCTGCTGAGTTAGTGAATTGAATCAGTCAAAGAGTGGTGATTAGATGGTGATTAGGGAGGTGATTCTGTCCCTCTACTCTGCTCTTGTGAGACCCCACCTGGAGTACTGTGTCCAGTTCTGAGGCCCGCAACACAAGAAGGACATAGAACAGCTGGAGTGGGTCCAGAGGAGGGCACGAAGATGATGAGAGAGCTGGAGCACCTCCCATTTGGAAACAGGCTGAGATTGCTGGGCCTTTTCAGCTTGGAGAAAAGATGGCTCCGGGGGGACCTTATAGTTGCCTTCCAGTACCTGAAGGGGGTCTACAGGAAAGATAGGGAGATAAGAGCATGTAGCTACAGGATGAGGGGAAATGGCCTTAAACTGAAAGAGGGTAGATTTAGACTAGACATTAGGAAGAAATTCTTGACTGTGAGGGTAGTGGAACAGGTTTCCCAGTGAGGTTGTTGATGTCCCCTCCCTGGAGGCATTCAAGGTCAGGCTGGATGGGGCTTTGACCAACCTGGTCTAGTGGCAGGTGTCCCTGCCTATAGCAGGGGGATTGGAACTAGATGATCTTAAAGGTCCCTTGCAACACAAACCATTCTATGATTCTGTAATTCTAGGTAATGAGCACAAACTGAAATGCAAGAAGTTCCTTCTAAACATTGGGAAGCACTTCTTTATGTAGGTGCTGGAGCACTGGCACAGGCTGCCCAGAGGCTGTGGGGTCTCCTCCTTGGGGAATCTTCCAAAGCCGCCTGGACATGGCGCTGTGCACCCTGCTCTGGGTGTCCCTCCTGCAGCAGGGGTTGAGCCAGAGGGATCCAGAAGTTGCCCACGTCCACCACCTTGTGGTTCTGTGGGAACCATTTGGATTTTAAAGGCTTGTATTTAATTAAAGGACAATTCATTTGCTGTCTGGATGTGGCAGATGGGTCATGATGCGTTGTCTTATTCTCCCATTTCTTTCTCACAATCTGTAGAAATGTATTTCTTGCATTTGATTATTTGTGTCTTCTCTAATCTCTGATTAAGATAATTGTCGTGTAAATTTTCTTACATGATTCATCTTTGTACAGTAATACCTTTTCATCTTCCTTTCTAATTGGGAATATTTCTCTGTGAATTGTCTTACTCTTACTTCAGCTACTGGGGGTGAAAATGTTCTGTAATCTGAACAATCTAAGAACCTTTGCAATAGGCACTGACTACGATTTGGAAAAGTATGAGATACTTACCTGTATACATTTTCTTTCATTTTCAAGTCAAGGACTGGGTTTTGTGCTTAGGAAGAGAAGTAACTTAACTCAGTTAAAAAACATGTGAATTCCTTTTTCAGTAGTTTATCTAATGCTTTTACCTAAGTCTCTTTGATTTCATTCCTATCCATCAATAACTTTTACAGCTAGACAAGAAACAGCATTTATAATCTCTGAGCATTTTCTACAGGTCAAAATATTTTACTAACCTAAAAATTCAATAACCTAAAACATTTACCTATTCAAAACTCTGAAATAGTCTGAAATGAGGCAAGATGAAACATCATTTTGATGATTATATCTAATAGTTAATTTCAATTTTGTTGAATTGTTTTTGAGGTGGGCTGTGGTTTGTAGTTTACCACACAAGAATTCAGGTACTGCCATAGCTGAAAGACTCCAAAGCTTGTTTAGTTCACCATATTATCTTTTGCCAAATGTTTAAGAGAAAAGTGCTGACCTATACAGGGAACAGATGTAGGCAGTAGATGTTAAGTTTTACTGAGAAAGAAATAAAGAAAAAGAAAGGAAGAAAGGAAGAAAGAGAAAAGCAATACGTGTAAGGTTGCTAAACTAAAACCGATTTCAGAAAAGTAAGGTTTTTTTCACATTGTGTAAAGTAGCATTAGCAAGCTCTTTTCAACTTGCTACAGTTGGTTGCAATTCAGTATTTCTTAATTCAGGTATATGTCTAGAATCGTTCTGCATATAGATCAGATTTAAAACTTTTTTATTTTATTTCATTTCTTTTTCATGAAACTCTTGAAAATCTAAGTCTTGTGACTGTGGCTAATGACACACTGTTTAAAAAATGTCTGCTCCATTCTTTCCCCTGATATTTCTTATTGTCCCACTCAGGTGTTTTTTTTTTTTTTTTAACACATTTCTCAGCGTCTTGTAAAGCCACAAATTAATGGGATTGGGTAAATAACCCAGCTAAAGAAACAAAGGAGTGGGGGGGATAAGGAGGAAGTGAATGGTTGTTTCAACAGATGCTGATTAATAAATGTAGTGCCACATTTTATGTGTGCCTCAAACAGCGTTTGTCAAAGAGGCTTCACCTTCCCTGCAGGCAAGGAAGAAACACTCCTGAAAGTAAATGTTCCCAGAATGCTATCTCCTTCGAGATCAGGAATTCGGATGTATCCATCTGTCTCAGCATGACAAAGAGTCTGTCCCTGCAACAACTGCACCTGAGGAATTTGAGGAGGAAGCCTAGCACATCCTGCTGCAATTCAAAACAGAGAGTGAGAGCTACCTCTCTTCCAGTGCTTGCTTGCTTTCTGGTACACAGCTCATCAGAGTGGACATGAGCTAAAATAGTAGGCTGAACTGGAACAAATGAGGCATGTATTTCTTGCTATCAGCTCTTTTTGGAATTAAAGTAAAGTTACCTTGGCAAGGACATAGCTCAGCCATCAGCCAGGCTGCGGAGAAATCTAACACATAGAATCACAGAATCATAGAATGGCCTGGGTTGAAAAGGACCTCAAAGATCATCGAGTTTCAAACCCCTGCTGAGTGCAGGGTCGCCAACCACTAGATCAGGCTGCCCAGAGCCACATCCAGTCTGGCCTTGAATGCCTCCAGGGATGGGGCATCCACAACCTCCTCAGGCAACCTGTTCCAGTGCGTCACCACCCTCTGAGTGAAAAACTTCCTCCTAACACCTAGCCTAAACCTCCCCTGTCTCAGTTTAAAACCATTCCCCCTTGTCCTATCGTTATCCACCCTTGTAAACAATCATTCCCCCTCCTGTTTATACACTCCCTTCGAGTACTGGAAGGCCACAATGAGGTCTCCCTGGAGCCTTCTCTTCTCCAAACTAAACAAGCCCAGTTCCCTCAACCTTTCTTCACAGAAGAGCTGGTCTAGCCCTCTGATCATCTTGGTGGCCCTCCTATGAACTCGTTCCAAGAGCTCTGCATCTTTCTTGTACTGGGGGCCGCAACACACTGAATTGCTGTAGTCAAATTAACCAAAAGCTTTGAGACCAATGAAAACATGAAACATAAACACACTTCTTTTTTTCCAGTGTTATAGTCTGTATAATATAGCCCATATAATACAATTTTCTCTCTTTCCAGATCAGAACAAAAAAAACCACAGGCGTCCCAGTTAGTCTCTCAAGCAAGCTTTAATCCCTAAATAAATGGAAGGGCAGTTTAGCTCAGTTAACAAACACAATAAATCACCACTCTACATGCCTCCAGGTCAGGCAACTTGTAGCGATAGCCTGATCTAGAGAAAAATATCTTTCACTTCAAGATGACCCTCCTGTAGCTAGCCGATTCCTACTTCTGTTGGGTAGGAAATTTAAGCCTTGTAGCAGGCAATTGTCCTGAGTGCTTCCCTGCCACCACACTACTTACAGAGCTGCTCCCACATGTCCTCATAGTGCTACCACACCGTACAGCAGTTACTGCAAGTCACCAGTTTCATCTGCAGAAGAGCAAGACTGCTTGGCTGATCAGCAGTGAAGAAATCTGTTAGGATTTGTACTTAATGTCTCACATAGATATTAAGACATAACATAACTTCCAGATCAGCAGAATATATGAAGTCTTTTTTTTTTTTCCTTCTGGTATGTAAGCACAGCAAAGAATGTAAAGGGAAGGTTTCTGTTTGAATGTCAGATCAAGCAAAGGCAGACACTTCCTGCAGACACGTTTACTGCATTACCCTGTCACTGAGGCAATTTACTGAAATGAATTTTCAATAGCAGACAACAAAAGCTAGAGGTTAATCTTAGTGGAAGCCGTAAGTACTCACTACCTTCAAAAATAAAGCCATTTTTATATTGGTGTCTATAAGACATACAGTCTACAAAATCTTCATCTTCTTAACATCTCAGTTTCTGCACTGAGGGAAATGTTTACTTGCTTCACAAGGGTAATGTAATGTAATATGAATTAACTTCTAAGCACTCTGAATCCTCAAATGAAAGGAACTCTTCCAGTATAAATTCCCATGATTAATAGTATATTATCACGCACAGAATCCCAGTTTTCTATAAAAGAAATGTGAGCAGGACAATCCCCAAAGCAAATAATGTTCATTAGGTGTTCCAATTCTGACAAAAATTGGGACACTGTGGCCATTTCTTTTATCAGGCAAAAGACTGAATGTACTGCATGTAGGAACACAAAAGAATAAAAAGTATAGCCAGATTTCCCTACTGCAACTCTCCAAATCAGCCCATGTGATCACAGTGCCTCACAATGAGGCATACATGACGCAACCTACATTGCAATATGTGCAATGCAAATAAGGTACAAAGCACCACACGTATGCAAAACCTGCAGCCAATAGCATTTACACCATAGGCTGCATATATGCCCAAGCCTAGTTAAGGATTTGTACCTACTGGCTAGGAATCGGTGTCTAGTTTACAGTGCATGTAAAAGTGTGTGCAGTTTGAAAATATGTCATGATCCAGGAGCACTAGGAACTTAGCTGTATTCCAGGAGCCTGCAATATCCATTGCCCTGTGTACAATTTCATTAGACATCGTCAAGCCAAACTGGAAGTACACACAAAAAGTCAATAATTTAGCTTTTCACAAATTGACTTTCTTGATGGATACTCAAAGGAGAGCTGTGACCAGAATAGCGGAAGCTCTTGTTGTTATGCTACCCCAATGCTCACGCAATATGCTGAATGTGCTAGAATGTAGAAAGAAGTGAGGAGACTCTCCTTAGGCATAGCTCACACTTTCAAAGACGATCTTCAGTCAGTCCCTAAAGCTGAGCTGGGAAAATAGACTGGCTGGTGTCCAGGTGTGAAGAAATACTGCTTTCTAAACCTGCACAGAGACAGTAGATCTAGTGAGAGAAGGTTGCTTTATTTGGCTACTGATAACTTGATGGCTCTTGCCTGAGTTCTCTGCGGTGAAAATATTTTCTTTTTCATTATTTGGCATGGCTCAGAAGAAAGTAAGAAATCATGTCCGTTTAAAATTATTATTGGTTTTACTTTCGCTTTCCCAAGTGACCAGGTGAAATCTTTCTGTGACCTACCCCTAGACTAGGTCACCTCAGCCTGGCTGGTGGCCAGGCCCAGAAGGGCCACACCAAGGCAAAGCATGCTCTCCCAGTCCTTGTACCAGACTCTAAATAGATTTGCACTGAACGTAATCAGAGCATATGCAAAACTGCCCATAAATAAGCTGCAAGACAATACCGAAAGCTAAGTGGAGAAATGGAGCACTGGTTTGGTAGTTTCGAACCACCGGGATGCACCCTTTCAGAGACTAAAAATTCAGTAATCTGTAGGTTAAAGAAGTGATTTTCTACCTTCAGGAAGAACAACGAAAGAACTATAACTAATATGTTTGAATTAGGAAGATAAGGCAAAATAGGCTTTCTGTTATCATCAGAGACAAAGATCTGATGTTATTACACACTGCTGAGCATATTATGAGGCCAGCCATCACTTTCTTACATTAAAAAGTGGCAAACAGGAACTTCCCAAACAGCATTGTCATATGAATTGTAAGAGGAAGCTACACGGGTCAATAATAATGACAAAATGGAAAATAACTAGCAGCATCCAGCCCACCTATCAAGACAGATAAGGGCTGAGTGAAGGACAGTGATGATAAAGAACCAGATGCACTGTAATCTGCCCTGACTTGGAAGGATAGTAAACAGAATGTGCATGAACAGTGCTGGGGACCATGTACAGAAGCTGGATGGAAGTGTTACATCTGACAGCAAGGGAACATCACTCTTACCGCTTTGCATTGCTGCTGAGACTGGGGGACTCCCAAGACAGAATGCTTGAAGGACAAGGAGATGGTTTGTCAAAATACCAATACACTGAGGGCAGAAGCTATTTTGCCTGGCGTGGGTTGTATCACACTACCCTCTTCCCCAGAAACAGTGAAACACTTCTGTAAAGGACAGAAGGTTTAACAGTAATTCTCACTGTTAGTCTACAACTGTGTAACCTTCTGTAGCATCACACATCTCTTACTCTAAACTCTCACCATCTTTTTAGTAGATGTACTATCATAAGTTGTCTTATAAAATACTTATTTTGCACTGATGGTCCAATTTATTTTTTAATTATTATTCCCCCCCCCCCCCCCCGTAGCTGCAGGCTTATCTATAGCAGCTGCTGGCACACAAGGTCTTGTAAGGATCCTCATGAATTATTGATCCCTTCCGCAATGCCAGCGCCTCCATTCATCTGGGCAGGCTGAGATCACAGGCTGACAGCTTTCTTTCCAGGACAGCCACCCGCGCCTTTGTTCTCCCCGGGCTGAGGTCACCGCCCACCCCTACTCTCAACATGGCGGCCGCGGGTGATGGCGGCTTCTCCCCTGCTGAGAGGGATGGGCACCAGCCACCATCTTAAAAAGGGAACAGGTTGCAGGTTTCAACAACATTGGAATCCACATTATTTTCACAAGAGGGTAAGATTTAGGAGAGTAAGTGTATGCACAGTATAAAAAATTTAATACAATTAATTTTAACTGCTAGGCTAAGATTTACACGATCTCATAATTGACTTGTGGTGGTGGAAGCGGCTGCAATGCCACATGCCCAGCAAGCCAGCGTCCCGCCAGCATTGTCCCCACAGGGGAATGGGGCAGGAGCTATGAGCTCATTTTTGTGGTGCTGCATGTTCAGTGCATCTTGTACGTGGGGTGAAGAAGGATGAAACAGTTAGTTTTTATTCATTTAATAACAGCTCTTGAAGCACATTTTTTTTAAGTGCTACTCATCGAGATAACTTTTAAAGAGACAAAAAACAGCATTAACTCTCTTAGAAAAATTATTATATCACAAACTCATTTTTAAAGTCTGTCAAATAGCATAGAACATCTAAGTATATCATTATACCATTGTGTTTATCTTGTTACCAATACAAGTACTGAATATTGCATTGTAAGATCTTATAATTTATGAGATAAAATTACATTAAATGCAGAAGGATGAGCATTCAGTTACACCCTCTTACACTCTACACATAATGTTGGTTACTAATTGCTACTTTTTAGTGAGACAGCAGTTGCCTGGATGTAATCTGAAAAAAAACCTGGGTTTAATTTAAAACTTCACTGCCAGATTTCACACTTTATACTTAGTAAGAACTGTTTCTTGCCAAATGAACTTTCAGAAGACCATACTGTGCAAAACAGGTGATGCCGCATTTGAAAAATAAGCATAAATCTGTGAACACAGACTGCAGTCCATCCAGACAGTGCAAATGTTTAACCTAGGGAAGAGCTGCCTGTGAGAAGCACTGTATTTATTGTTATGAAACACTCTTTGTATATTTCAAAACCAGTTCAGGGAAGCCAATTCCAATGTCCTCATATGCAGATTGTTTTCAGACTGTGACAAAAGTTTTAGTTAATCAAGATTACTTCTCACAACAGAAATGTTTAAGGATCAGAGAAACAAACAGAATGAAAAAAAAAAAAAGAAAACTGAATACACTGTAGAAGTTTGGAAAAGGCTCACATCATGCAGAGGAATGCTGTAAGGCCTTCAAAGGCAGCAAGTATTCTTTTTCTGAAGTTGTGAAAAGGGACTGAAACTCCTTCCAGTACTTGACGGGAACTTAGAAACAGGAAGGAGACTGACTTTTTACGTGATGTGATAGTAATAGGACAAGCGAGAATGTCTTTAAACTAAAAGAGGGGAGATTTAAATTAGATTCTAGGAGGAAAATTTTTACTCAGAGGGCAGTGAGGCACTGACACAGGTTGTCCGGAGAAGTCCCATGCCTGGAGGTGCTTGAGGCCAGGATGGATGGGGCCCTGGGCAGCCTCAGCTGGTGGGTGGCAGCCATGCCCATGGTAGAGGGTTGAAACTCAGTGGGCTTTAAGGGCCCTTCCAAATCAAGCTATTCTGTGATTCTATGATTTTATGATTCTCTGAACTGCAAAACTTACTCTCCAGGAAGTTTAAATAAATGGATGAATGAGATAGAGGGATTAAGTTTGAATGAAGTCTCAGTGAAGAAACAAATTCAAAGATTGCGAAGGTCTACTTGATATGCAAAGTTCTTTTACATAGAATGACAAAAATTACAGCAAAAAATGGTTCAGGGATCATCACTACGCAGTCAGCTACTTGTGCTATGCAGCGAAATAATGAAGAGCATCCATCAGCACATGGATCCATCAGATCCATTTCTACCTTACCTTACCTCCCACTCCTAAAACTTCCAAAAAATAATGGATGGAATCTTTTGCTTGAACAGAGGTTGTAATTAAAACTATAAATAATTATGATGAGCATATTTCAAGTGCAGTTAAGTATCCCAGACACTTACTGGAATACTGATCACTTACAAATATCAAGAGAAGTCTCAGGATGTGGTACCAAATTTGTACATATTGGATCACCCTACAGTGCAGTTTTATTGTAGGTCAAGCATTAATACAGCATGGCATTTCTATCACATTACAAGAGCACTTGTTACAGTGTTTATGGTACTTTTCTAGTAGCTATCCTTTTTCATACTGTCTACAACAGGACAAAAGGTGTCTGATTCAGCATGAAGTCAAAAGAAGCTTGGTGAGCTACCTGCTCCAGTATCAAGTCCTCTAGGACAAAGTTAATCCTCACATATTTTATGTACACTTGAAGTTGCATGGTGAGTTTGTATGAACTCAGGATTTTGCTTAATGTATCTGTAATGCTTTTAATCCTATACTATTAGGCTTCCTAAAATGAGATAGACTGCCTTGTGAAACTATGACCTTATGGCTTGTTTCTATGAGTCAGTCGGAGGAAGAGTGTCTTCAGAAATCAGCTACAGGATTTTTTTTAATTAAAGCACCTAAATAACAATTTCAGCAGAACTGTATGAATTTTATTAGAAAGAATGATTCTGATCTTATGTATTGTGAAAATAAACAGGGATATTTTCAAGTAAATTTTCATTCTCACAATAGGATGTGCCACATGCAAAGATTATTTTTTTAATCTCAGGGCGTGGAAGCTGTTTGGTATGCTGCAAACTGATAGTACAGTCATATTATAGATTCTTAAAAATATTTTGACAGTTTTCTAATGGAAATCTGAAATTAGTACCGTATGTCCATATTTCAATTTCTAAATATATGGTTTGATAAATATAGTTTGAATCAACAGCTCCCACTAAGTCCGTTAGAATCTATCAGGAGTGTCACTTTTGAAAATACAATGTCTATCTTACTACTTTATTGTTAGCCTACCAAATAACATGATAGAAAATCTATCTGATTTGAATAATGCATTCTAATATTTTTTAAGACACTGAGAGCTAAATTTATCTGGAGTGGGATTAAACGTAGGTATTAGATCCCAGTGCCTGCTGTCTACCTTTGGTAGCAGTGGAAATCTTGTATTTAAAACTTAAAAAGCAAATTTCAGTATTGTATTTGTGAAGGAAATATCAAAATCAAAATTTAGGTATGGCTGGTTGAGGGTGTTTTATCTCCTAACCTAAATAAGAAGTGTGAGCAGCAACTACTACTTAGAAAAAGAACTCTGTGAACAGACAAAAGAAGTCACAGATGGCTTCTTTCACACACAGAGACATGCATAGCATGGCTGCAGAGAAGTCCTACACCTGCTATTCTGTAGGGAAATGGATTCCAGCAGTCACTGTGTTGCTCCAGAGGAGGAGGCATCACCTGGGGCTTGTCTGGGAGGAGATAACAGTCTGTGCCACTGTTCTTGCCAAGCTTGTGGGTGAGCCAGTGAAGCTACTGGGAACCCATATCATGTTATACCTGAGTCCACAGGCTACCTCAAAGGCTAGGAGAAGATGCTCCCAAAATCATAGAATCATAGCGTCATTTAGGTTGGAAAAGACCCTTAAGCTCAAGCCCCACCATCATATATCTCTACCAAGTCCACCACTAAGTCACATTCCTCAGTGCCACATCCACACATCTCTCACAATACTCCCAGGCAGCCCACTGCAATGCCTAACCACCTTTTCTATGACAAAATCCCTGCCTATATCCATTCTAAACCTCCTCTGGTGCAACATTCGATTTTTAGGTTTCCTCATGTCCTACCACTTGTCACCTGAGAAAAGAGACAGACACCTTCATTGCTACCTCCTTTCAGGTAGTTGTGGAGAGTGGTGGAGCCTCCCCTCAGCCTCCTTTTCTCAAAAATGTCTAGATAGTACAACTAGGATTTGTCAGACAAGTCTTTTAGGCTGAGATCTTGCTGACCTTAATGTAGAAGAAGAAAGGGTATAGGGAAGCTTCTGGGTTCTTGCAGCATAGGAACAAACAGGATTATGTGGATATCTTAAAATAACCAGAAGCCCCAGTGAGTGTTCATGGTTAGTATGAGCAAGAATTAATCTTCAGGCTTCAGGTGATGCTTAGAAGATGAACCTCTCAATTTAAATACAAACAATTTCTTAATGACTGCATTTAAAGACCTGGAAATCGTAATATATTATTTGACTTAAGATCAAATTGGCATGATAGATTGTACAGTTGTTAAGGAAACTATAATGCTAATGTGGTAAAACCTGTTGCAGAGGTTTTAAAGACTTACCTTTGTCATGAGCTGCAGATTGTAGATGGACACCTGCTGAAGATCTTCGGACAAAGAATAAATGAAATATGTATGGGTTTTACCACGGCGGGAACCTATTACAGATTAGCAAGCCAAAAGTTGTGATTAACTAACTGTGGGCAAGTAGTCAAGTGATTCAGAGCAACTATTTAATAGTAACAGGGATTATTAATTAGGTTTATTACTTGTTGAGGAAAAACACAGTGGGATACAGACTATCTAGTAAGGTTCTACTGTACTTTGATGAAAACACTTTGATATAGAAGGAGAAAGCATCTTGAAAGAAGCTTCTACAAGATACATCTTTAACCAATTGTGAGGAACTGGTTAAAAGTGGGAAGTTAGGAGAACACTTGGGACAGAGAACCTAGAAAACAGGAATCCAAGATCTTTAAAAAAAAAAAAGAGCAAGCAGAAACTGGAGACAAGCTGTTAGTTCCTAAAATAAATACTTTACATATTCAAATGTGGGCTGTTTCATTGTATAGGAAAGATAGTGAGTGTACAAAGAGACAAAGCTGGTTAAATCATGATTTCCTCATTCTTCTCAAACAAGAAAGAACCATAAAGTGCAGAAAAAAATAAAATTACCATGGATGAAATAAAAATATATAGCGTAAGTATACACATACAAAAATAAGAGGGGCCAAGACATACGCAGAACAGCAACAACAACAAGAGATAATGAACTAAGAATCTCAAGGAATAGTACGTGTCTATTTAACTACATTAAATAATTAATTAAGTAGTAACACAAACATCAAAAAAAGCATTAGCTCACTAAGCAATACAGAATAAAGTGATCAACAGATCTAAAAGTTAATGCCTTTTTTTCATCAGTTTCTACTCCCAAGGTTGACTGAGTCAGATGGTGGCACTGTGCTGTAGTTTACGGAGTAACTACCCAGCCTAAAATAAGAAAGAACAGATCAGAAAATACATTAAATTGTGGATTCTCAAATTGTCTATGCCTGAGAAATTTAAATCCAGGATACTTAAAGTTATCTTTGACAATTTGTGAAAAGTAATGAAAGATTGAAATGGGAAACTGCCATATTTACATTTGCAAAAAAAAGAGAAAAAAGATAAATCAGGGAATTCTAAACCCATCAGCTGAATGCATTTTTGTGTAAAAACATTGGAACAAGCAACCCAGGAACCAGAAAGAAGTAACAGCCAAATCATATCAGTAAAGCAAATCATACCAAGATAATTTAATTTCTCTTTATATCAGGTTAATTGTTCTTACAGATGAAGAAGCAATCAATGCTTTCTATGCTGACTTTAACATTTCTGATACTCCTGTAAGTGAAATTCTAATAAATAACCTACAGCAACATGGCCTAGATCAAACTACTGTAATGCAAAACTGTACTAATAGAGTTGTTATTGACTGTTCTCTGTCCGAGTGGGAGAGTGGGGAGTGCACTGACTGGGGTTCTGCAGAGGCTGAGCTGGCGTGGCTCACTATTTCAAAAAACACCTGAGTAGTTAAATAGAAAATAAAACTTTGCAGACAACACAAAGATTGAACAGATTTTGGCTATGCTTAGTCAGGATTATAATTTTAAAGAGTGCTGGTAAATTGTAGAAGTAACCTGGAGAAAAGAGGATGTAATCCAACAGGGAGAAGTGCAAGCTGCTAGCTATGGGCAGAAGTGATCAAATGTAGTATGGAGAACAATGATGCGCTCAGATGATTGCTCTACAAAGAAGGATGTGAGACTCCTGATTCCTTATCTACACATAGTAGTGTAGCAAAATAAAAATCACCACCACCAAAGAAACACCAGCAAAAGAAAAACAAAAAACACATGACACTAAGATAGATGAGCAGGAATACAGTCTACAAGATGCATGAAATAACCCCACCTTACATAGGACTAAAGATTCTTCAGCTGCATACTGCGTTCAGTTCTGGGCACTCAGCAAAGTCATACATCAATTAGCAAGTGTCCAGAGGGCACCAAAAGAAGAAGCAGAGGTGTAGAAAATATGGTCTGAAATAAATTAGGAATATAGTCTGGGGATATTTGTTTTGAGAAAGAAATATGTCATAAGATTTCAAACAGATCAATGGGCAATATTTGGAGGAAGGTAATACTCCAAGTTTTGTGTCCTTTTTTACAAGGTGAGAAATAAATGGTCTTGATGTTCAGCAAGAAAGATTCAAATTGGATGCCAGGGAAAACTTCTGAACGTTGAAGGTGTTGAAATAAAATTATAAGGTTGTTGAGGTTGTTTAAAATCAAGCTGACGAGTTTTAAAGAGCAGTTCAGGAATGATAAAGATATAAGTAATTTTGCATTGGGCTGGAGTGATGGAGTGCATGACCCTGAGAGCCCTTTCAGCCAGAGTGTTCCTTGTTTTCTTTGCAACTTAATTAGTGCTATGAGATTTCAGCCTGGTGAAGCACAGGGCCAGCCTCTGTCCTAATTACTCCTGTTTTTGAAATTGCTTTGGAATTGCTTTTCTTTTCTTTTCTTTTTTTTTTTTTTTTTCACATGAAAACTGCTTGCTCAGATGTTTTTAGCTGTGACAAGTCAGTCATAATATTTATTTTCAGTATCCTTCTGTAGATGAAGGATTAGGACATCCTGGTGAGGCCATAAATTAAGTCCTATAAGCAGCAGCACTAGCATGTGTTCCTACAGACAGGAGATGATTGTCTTGTAACTAGCTTGAGCTAGAAGCTTAATAGCACACGGGAATGGAGCACAGATTGCCTTCTCAAATGACTGAACGAATCATTTCACTAATCCATTCATGGCAGGAGGGTAAGAGGCTGATGTGTCACTTTGATACCGTTTCCTTGAAAAGCAGCTGGAACTCCTCATATTTGAACTAAGCCATTGTCACTTACAGTCTGTTCAGGGAATTCTTGTTCCTAGGCCTTATTACTTCCCCTATTTCCAGTTCACTGTCTGAATTTGCATAAAATACTTATGACTATTTTCAACACCTTTTGCTTATAAAGATTCAGCACAGTAGCTGAAACTGAATCAATTGTTCATTCTCCAGTGAGTATCAGGAAAGTGCCAGGATATGTGTTTGATGTTCTAAAAAGAGCCAGTACGGCGTACTGTCACACACTGACCCATTCTCATCCCTCACTGTGCACAGGCTGCTACAGAGTAATTAGCCATTCCCAAAGGTGTAACACAACGTATTTTGCATATTTTATGGCTGTCATTCTCCTTGATTCTGCCATTTCTTCTTACTTGTGGAACATACGACACTGTGCTTGTGACGATGACTATAAATTTCCCAAGGATGAAGTAAGATTTCCCAAGAATAACTGTTCTGGCTCTTCTTTGACATACACTAAATTATTAATTTTATGCAATTAATTGGGATTCGGTTCTATTCCCTTATGTTGCGCACTTTTTCTTATTGTAACACCATACATGTTAGCCAACATTAGCACACGTTTGTTTTCATGTCGCATCTCACTGTTCCCACAGGATTCAGTTTGTGCCACACACAACAGAGGATGAGCTGCTTCCAGTTGTGTGTCCTGACTGTCCAACGTGCCATCACTGGTGGAAAATGTGGTAAGACTGCCTTACTCTGCTGGCTGTTACTTTTGGTCTCTGTATCTTTATTAGAAAGTGTCCAAAAGTCATCACTTGTTTCTCCAGCTGTACATCTGCCACTCCAGGTACTCCTCCTATGGATTACACATCAGGTGGAAGGTCCAGGCCGCATCCCTCCCAGCTTCCCTCCCAGCGCCTCAGTAGCTGAGCTGCACTCTTTCCATCATGTGGCATATGGAGGAGGGGACCTAGATACAGCTCCCATTCATCACAGGAGCTGTCTCCAGCCATGAAAACTAAAACTTGTAGATGATACCTACAGATGCAGCAAGTTGCTTCCTGAATGAGTCTGAATGACATTTTTCCAGTTCTCAGAATTTGCCAATGCAAACTTGGCTGTTTTCTACAGGAACAAAAAGAAGTTTAGAAGTAAAAGTATAAACATTTTCAGCATCATAAGATATACAAGGGCTGCTCTAGAAGTAATGCCTCCTATTTTATTATGTTGGCCTACAACGTCAGAGGCAGATGTTGGTGGTATGGTAGTAGTGGCTGAACCTTCCCACCAATATCCCATTACATGCTGTTGCCATGTGACAGATGGCAGCAGACGGGCAGTCTGACACAACGGCATCTGACATGGAAGTGTGTATGAAGCAAGGGTTTGAATTCCTCTGTGCAGAAACACTGGCACCCGCTGATGTACACTGATGCTTGCTGAAGGTTTATGGAGACCAAAGAGTGGCTGTGAGCACAGCGAGGTGGTAGGTGGTGCATTTCAGCAGCAGTGACAGCTACTGTGGGTCACTTCTACTGCAGATTTTTACAAGCACTGCATGCAGGTGCAGGTGCATGTTCATTGCTGGCAAAAATGCACAATTAATGGTAGAGACTGTGTTGCAAAGTAGTATTTTGTAGCTGAGAATTTGCTTTATCAAACTGAGTTATTGCATTCTTTGTATCTATTGTAGTTTCCATGGAAGTAAATAGGAGGCATTATTTTTGGAGTGACCTTCGTACAAAAATACTGCTTATCTTGCTATCCCTGAGGAGGATGACAATGTATATACAAATATTTTGTAAGATACAAAAGGATCATTTTGGATTACAAAAATTTAATGATAATTGAAAACTGGTCTGCTGAGACCAACTACATTTTTCTCGACTGTGTAATATTTCATTTGAATTTACCTACTTTGTCTCAGTGTTAAGTAATGGAACTGCTGCAATGACTGTAATTCCCAGAAATGAACTAAAACAAATCATACTATACAGTGAAAATGAGTGAAGACAGCTTCTCCCTCGTGGAATTCATCAGCGGTTTTGCCACAGTCCACAGTGGAACTTTTGTTTTGTTTGAAGCCTTTTGCTTTGCTTGCTGTAAGACCATCCTCAGAGCACTGCAAAACACATTTTGGAGTTGAGAGGTGCTGTTTCTCACTTGTGCCAGTGAAGAGTAAATGGTCCAAACCGCATCAATTGTCAAGAATTATGTCCTGTTGTGCCCTGCTGTCAGACTACTCTGGGACTCACTTTGTGGACTAAAAACTCCATAGCTGATCACAGCAAGTCCTGACAAGCTGACGAGGTAGAAGCTGGCCCTGAAGCTTTGTCCCCGGCATTTCAAGATCTCCCCCATACATTCCACATGTGCCAGAGCTCTACTACTTGTTCTTTGCTGTTTAAAGTGTACTTCAGCTGTAACCAGGCTCTGACTTCTGCTTTTGAATCCTTACTGATTATATTCTTGAGATCTGCTTTCTGTCTAGTATTCTTTCTCTTTCCACTCCAGGACTGGCACTTGCTTTTGACCAGATTATTCCCGCTCCCTGCGTACACTGCAGCTTTCTTTGCTTCTTTTTATCTTTGACAGTAGACATACTCTTAACTGACTCCTTAATTTGGCAAATCCTTTGACAGTTCTGGCTTCCTGAGTTCAGCATCTGCTTCTTCATTTACAGTGAAACCCTGCGGTTTTTGCTGTGGTCTATTTACATGGTCTATTGCTTGTTGAGAAATAATATGCCCAGTTATTAACATATATATGGTTTTAATTTCAAAATGCTACTTTTATCCACTTGAGCTAGACTGAACTTAGAATAACGCTTGTCAACAGCTAGTAAGTCAAATTTATGCAGCGTTTTGGGCAAAGAGGGTTGATCTCAAGACAGTATTAGTTAAGCTTGGATATAAATCAAGAACGCTGCAAGAGATTAAGTTTTATGTCTTTTTCTCTACAACACAAAATGTACTGGTTTAGCTTTGCTCCATATTCAAGCAGTATTGCATTCCTGTGCCACACAGAAAAAAAAATAAAAAATCAGTGATCTTTTCTAAAAGGTTAACTACTTCTGTACTGATCTGGAGTCTTTTATTCTTTTATGGCTCCAGAGGGAGTCCAGAGTAGGGCCACAAAACTGATCCAATAGATGGAACACTTCCCTATGAGGACAGGCTGAGAGCTGGGGCTGCTCAGCCTGGGGAAGAGAAGGCTTCGGGGAGACCTGAGAGCAGCCTTCCAGTATCTAAAGGGAGGTATAAAAAAGGAGACAGACTCTTCAGCAGGGTCTGCTGTGATAGCACAAGGGGAGATGGTTTCAATCTAAAAGAGAGGAGATTTAGATTGGATATAAGGAAAAAGTTGCTTACAATAAGGGTGGTGAAGCACTGGCACAGGCTGCCCAGAGAGATGGTGGATGCCCCATTCCTGGAGACACTCCAGGTCAGGCTGAATGGGGCTCTGAGCACCTGATGGAGCTGTAGGTGTCTCTGTTAATTGCAGGGGGTTGGACTAGGTGGCCTTTATGGTTGATTGGCAATCATCCTGTTGCTATTGCATTTACTGCAACTCTTTGAGCCCAAATATTTATCCATACTGTTCAAGAAACTGTTCATATATCATATTCTGTATTTGTCCAGCTGTACGCTGGATGTTTATTCAAGATTCTATGAGAGATTGTATTTAAAGCTTTCTGAAAATCCAAAATCCCCAAATCTGCTGTCTTTCCTTCATTTAATTAGTGAGTAACCTTGTCATAAAAGGATATTAAGTTAGTGAGGCATGACTTTCCCTTCATGAACCCACACTGACTTTGACCAATGACAACATTGTCTTTGAAGTGTTTTTAAATAACTTCTAGAATAATCTTCTGGAAAACAAAACAAAACTCGACAATTATTGTTAACCATTCTTTATAAATAAAACAGATTTTTCCTGCTGTGCTTATTTTGGAATTTAATCATCCTTGAAGCAACATCTGTCACCAAAATGAGTAATTCCTAGAAACTGGTCAAGAAAAATCTGTTGAGTGGAAAACACAGTATCATTAAGTTTCCGCAGTTACCCCAAGTTTGGGTCTTGATTTGTTTCCTCCAGAAGAAAAATTCATAATAGAGTCAGTTACTTCTTGATGTAATCCCACGTACTTCCAAAGAAATAAAAAAATATATATTCTGATTAACATAACAACAATTCTATCTTCCATGGGAAAAGAAAAAGAAAATGATGGTAACCCTTTTCTAGCAGTTTCTATATTCTAAATCCTTTGATCTGCAGTTCTTTGATGTGACATCTACATATGTATAACCACATCTAAATGAATAGTAATAAGAAACGCATCAGTCTTCCTTTGACAAACTGATTAGACCACATGTCACAGGACATGTTGTCACAGGGCATTTTTTCGTCTTTTCTTCCTAACTCTTGATTCTAGTTAAACTACCTGGGCTCTGTGCTAATGACAAAAGGATAATTCCTGATGTCTTCCTTGACCAGAAAGCCAGAACGAACTGTTGCATCTCTTCTCCTGATTGATTCTAGAATAGACACTTGGCTGCCTAATCAATGCAGATCAAAAGACTTTCTCAGAATTAACTCCTGTGAGCTATGTTAGAACATTTAGGGGAAAAAAAGATAATTGTGATTAAAACACAGATTTGTAGTGATGAAGAATCCATAACAAACCTTGATAAGTATTTCCAGTGCAACATATACCTTCTTTTGCTCTAATATGTTTGACTTTGATGTCTAAGCAATAAACAAGGAGCTCTAGTACTACCAAATATAAGCTTCCTGTGGGAAAAATTTCAAAGTTAGGATCTGTATTAAGCAAAAGCCAGCTGAGCTTCCCAGTACAATGGTGTCTCTCACTACAGATTGGTTTTGCTACTTCCGACATTTAAAAGTTTGGCATTTAGAATAAGTGAGTGTCACAACTTCCTCTAGAGCCAATGGTGAGAGAAAAGTAGATGATGAAATACTGTACTGTCTACAGGATAGTGCAGTTTTGAGAGATGAAAACCACATTGTAAGGACAGTTCTCCACTCTTTTATTTGTTCTCCACAATTTTCTCACTAATTTCCTCTATTTTTTCCTCACGTTTTGGACCACATACTACAGTACAAACGGTACTTTGCACAGCACAATTGTAATATAACTACACTGTGACCACTGAGCATTATTTTGTTTATATGTTTAGGGATTACAGTGGTCCTCTTGCCTACAGAAGCGTGCTGAAGGATCACATTTCCCTGTGACCCAGTTAGCATTGGCCAGCACAGAGCCACCTGGCCTCTTAAAGATTGTCAAACTGCCACCAGGCTGACGAGCTTGCAAGCAGAAGTATTAAAAACCGTATTTCTTTCTTGTACCCCCTTACTAAATGATTGTATCATTCCGTATGTGACACGTCCTTACAGATTAACTGTATTAATCAACTAGCTCATAGTCAGAAAACAAAGAAGTCTCCCCATTACATTTTATAAATAGAGTAGTTCAGTTGGAACGGACCTACAAAGATACATTACTGATAGAAAATGTATTATTGGATCACGTTGTGCTACAGTTCCTCTAACTTACGCCATCAGTGTGAGTTTTGCTATTATCAGTGAGCTAACAGGTATAGAGCAAGAAAATTCTTTTATACTCATTCCTTTCCCATTCACAGATTCCTTACATGATTTCCCCCTCTGCTGCCCTAGTCGTATGCTTCATGGACATTTTCCTCTAACTGTCTCTAGACTTTTCGAAGTTTGTATGTTGAAAACTTACTTTGTGGGAGCGAAATTTCAATCCCATGATTTTTCCTCCCAGATATCATCATAGTTTTACTCCTCTTCCATACTTCTGTTTTACTAACATAAATAGAAAGAGTCAAATACTCTATTTCTTCAATCTGTAAAGTATCTGTCTATACTTTCCCATTAAATTAAAGGCCTATAAAGTACAAAATTTAGAATGTATGGCCTTCGGCTGTGTTGTAAAGGGATTTATAATGAAGTATATTTTATGTTCAGATCAAGCATTCTCCTGTAGATTATCTTATAAGCTTCTTCTCTCACGTGCCACACCAAAGGACTACCACTCCCTTGTCTGACAGCTACCTGGCATCTCACTTCTATCTGAGCAGAGAAACAAACCACCTACACCAGTAGGTCATCTGTTCTCTAGCAGAACAGTAACTTTGGACAGATTAGAGTTGTTTTGACAATATGGTAAACGTTAGGTATCTTGAAATCCTGAATCTTTAAGAAATGACACATGGGGAACTACATAACCCAAAAGCCTAGGGGCAGAGCCTAGATAAATCCGTTACTGCCTCCTGTTTGTTCCAAAGAAGAAACCTATTTATTTAACAACTATGATCCATGGTAATGTATGCAACCTGTCATTTCCCACTTCCCTCCTTCCTGACTTCTATCCACTAATGTATATTAGCAAAAGTTACAGAATATCAGGGAGATATCACTCTATCACTGTCTTCTGTTCTCCAGACATCCACTGCCAGCCGCTGTGAGAGTTGGGATCCTTGGCAACAAACATTTGATTGGACTACGTTTATGTTTTTGTATTCCTGTAAGACTAAAAATTCTCCATTTGCACAAGTTAGCAAGGAATTGATAAACTCTTATACTAATGATAAATTCCATCTATATTAATAATGCCCCAGTTTGAAGTGCAAAGTTTGTAATTGTTCCTTACTATAATGTCAAGAAGTAAGAGCAGGGAAGCTGTGCAGGAATATGGAAATATTAGAAGATAAGCTTGAGAGAATGTAATGATTCCTGAGACAAGGAATAGATGGAATCCGGAACAAGTTTTCAAAGAGATAGGGGACTAAGATGTAAACCTCAGATATACCAGGATGCATGTTCTTACACTGGAAGCCAGGATGTGAGAAAATGGAAGACTCAGTCAGACTGCATAGCTAACAGTGACAGAGAAGAAAACAGAATGTATGGTCCTTTTGAACGCAGATTAGGATCCAGGATTAATGAGTTACCTGGTAAAGAGACAACAAAAAATGTTAGTTTTCTGGATTGCCTTTTAGGGTACTACCTCCTAAAGTAATTTGGAGAATATTAAGATTACAAGAAACTAGAACATTCAAAAAGTAGAGAGCACTAGAGCTCAAGCTGCTTGCAAAAACCCAATTCAAACTCCTGGAATATATGTACCATACTACAGTCTTTCAATTGTGAGATCACATACTATTTTTACCACAGGGCATTCCTTCCTTCAGTACGGAGGATACCTAGTGTACAAAGTATGAAGTCATGAAGTAGCCTGGTGTTTGTATGATCCTGAGCTCATCTAGTACAGAAACCAGACGGTGCAGTGACTGAGGCAGAGATTTCAAGAAGAAAAGGTTGATCTTGTGCTTTGGACAGCAGAGTGAACATCTCCTGAGTAGCTGGACTTTATCCTTCACCGAATCTTAGATGAGGCTGGAACTTATCTAATTCATATTTGGAATTGGTGATAAGGAGTGTATTTTTCAACTCCTAGGTACCCAGCCTCATGCTCTAGAGACTTCTCAACAGAACATGAAGTAAGTGTCAGGTGTGATTGCCAAATAAAGTGTAAAAATAAATGCTATATCCTTAACAAAAGTAAGCACACAAAACAGGCACACAAAACTAACATATTTTTGACACTAATCTAACTGTACCTTAATTCTCTGTGCATAAATAGTGGTAAATGAACTAATGTTTGTAAAGCTCTCATTTGACTGTGACAGGTGACAAAAAAAATTATTTAGAGCATCTGGCCGTGTTTCTTAAATAAAACATGAACAGAATACCCTAACATGAGAATAACACAAAATGTTAAAGGGCATTAATCAGTGTCATTCACCTTATGTACTGAATGAGGCAGAGGTGATGGAGTATGGATGCAATTAGAGGATATAACACAGTGTGTATGCTCAGATGTGCATTGCTAATTAATAACTAATTCAAGGTGTGGAAAGCACAGAAGCAGTTCTGAGGGTGGGGCTTTTTTAGTCTGACTCAGCATAAGCTGATGGACCATGAGGAGGAGCTGCTCATTGAGCTGAACATGGGCAGTGTGACTGAAGGACAGGAGGCAGCAGCTCCAGGGAGTGGAGGGTACAGAATGCAGTTCTCAAAAGCCATTTCAGGAACTGGCTGTTTTTACAGCTGGCTTTATAAAAATAAATTGAAGTTGCATGGGTAAGCAGGGGATCATAGAATCATAGAATCATTAAGGTTTGAAAAGATCTCTAAGATCATTATTCCAACTGTCCACCTACCACCAGTACTGCCATCTAAACCATCTTCCTTAGTACCACACCTCCATGTTTCTTGAACACCTCCAGAGATAGTGACTTCACCAGCTCCTGGGCAGCCTCTTCCAATTTCTCACCACTCCTGAGGAGAAATTTTTCCTAATATCCAACCTGAACCTCTCCTTGCACAACTTGATGCCATTCCTTCTCGTCTTACTGCTGTTACCTGGGAGAAGAGGCTAACCCCCACCTTTTCACAACCTCCTTTCAGGTAGTCGCATCTCCAAACCTTTAAGCATTTAACTTTGCAAACTTACTATTTCTTTACTTCCTTTTTCAGGTATAAAAAATATTTATTTATAGTAAAGAGCATAATAATAGTTTAGAGATCAAAATAACCAAAAGGTTTGTGAAAGATGAATAGAGTAAGAGCAAGGCATTGAAGGGAAGATACCTCAAGAAATACTAGAATATTGAAAGGGAATGATGGAACGTTAGAGGACCTCAAAAGTAAAGAGAATACAGATTCAGAATTCGAGATGGAGAATGGGGGAAATATGACCAGTGATGGAACTAAATATGAGAACTGAGCACTGGTTAATGCAAAAAACAAGGCAGAAAACTTTTGTATATGTGGAAAAAGAGAGTTGGATGACAGATTTTAAAGATTAATACTTTTCTGGACAAAAATGAAAGTCTCTTTTTATAGTCATTCTACAGGAAGTGTTATGGTCAGTAAGGAGTCTAACAGGAGTCTAGGATGAGAAGTAATGGCCTTTATGCTGCACCAGTGGAGGTTCAGGTTGGGTATTAGGAAAAATTTCTTCTCAGAGTGGTGAGGCACTGGCACAGGCTGCCCAGGGAGGCGGTGCAGTCACTGCTCCTGGAGGTGTTCAAGAAATGTGAAGACGTGGCACTGAGGGACATGGTCAGTGGGCATGGTGGAGATGGGTTGATGATTGGACTACATGATCTTAGAGGTCTTTTCCAGTCTCAAAGATTATCACACAGTACTGCCTTTTTGGAAAATAGACTTGGATCCAATCCACTTGCAAGGCCACATGTGGCACACATTTTGCATCTCATGGTGAATGAGTGACTAAAGCACACTCTCCTATCCACCCTGTAGTTCAGTGAAGCCCTGGTGGAAAGATTCTGTGGTAAATTTCCTGGCTACATCCTGCTCTAGCTGATTTTTCCAAATGGCCATTTAGCCTATAAAACAGAAATGCATTAATCTAATCTGAAGGTACCAATGACCATGGCACAGTTCTCATCCAAAAGGAAAGGACAAGTTGCCAAAAAAAGGAACGTTGTTCACTGCTAGAACAGGCTGAGACACTTTGAATGAAACTGAAGAACAATGGCTTTTCTGTGAAAATAAAAAGGTTTACAAAAAATTACCAAATTTTCCAGTCTTTTTCTATGAAATATATATCAAAATATTGTGAAAACCATCATCACGATGATTTGTACCAGGATATTTTAAATGATTTCTAATTATTTTAATTTTAATTAATTTTCCCACAATAAATTTTAAATATTTTAACAGCCTACAAATTTTAAGCCTTATGAAGTGTAATTAGCACCATAATTCCATATTTTGCATTTTTCCCCACAGTTAGCTCTAAACAATATTAATAACTAATTAAAAACTTAACTGTGGGTCCCACTGAGATTAAACAGAAGCCAGATTACTAGTCAAAGACTACTCATTCCTTTTCATATATGTAGCACAGCCTTTGATTTGCGCAGGCTAGCTGTGCAGTTTCACAGATGGGATATGCATCCTCTTACCTGGCAGTACTACTTGTCTGGTTGCATATTAATCGAGATCAGCATGCACATCCCACTGAAAGCTGGGCAGTTTTTAGCCACATGAATATTTGTGTCTGCACAGACAGGTGACAAAAACATATAGACAGCTACAGAGGACAGAATAAAACTGCTACTTCTGGCAGCAGCTTTATCAAGCAACAACTTGCTTGGTAAAGCCACAGGCTGACTCATGAAGGCTGATCTCACTCAAGCTCCTTAGTTTTACAAATGTTGGGAAAATAAAGGAAAAGTATATGCTAGATCTAATGAGAAGAATCAGAGTTGAAGGTTCCTATGTATTGATGCCTCCTCTTTCAACACTGCTCTTACAGATACCACAGGAGACCTCCACTCTGCTTGTAGAAAACTCTTGTTTAGGAGGAGACTTTTATTTAAAAGTTTGATTTACCAAATCCAGTACTTGATTTATAATTATCGTCAAATAATATTAGAGCTCTACTAATGGAAACCCAGAAAGAAATTGGATTTAGAAGAGAAAATAATTTTCTTTATAGATGCCTACACATATATAAACTCCACTCCAAAGTTAGGTTGTGGTAAGATGAGAGGCTGGGGTCATGTAACAACTCCTCTTGCTGAAATGGAGTAACCCCACCTTCTTCAGGCTGCACTGCCTTCTGTGCTGCCTCTCTTGAGGCTTTGGTACCTGCCTGACATATAACTCATTTCAACTTACTAAGCTGGCAAACAGCTAATCACACTGTTTTGTCACTGACTGGTTTAGTAGGTTGGAGAATAAATGCTACTCATCACGGTAGCAGGATCCCAAATATAGCTGAATGTCAGACTAGCAGCTTTTCTCAGCAAAATGTCACTAAACCAACATGTAATGGTGCTGTTTTAGAGTCAAACTTACAGTTTGAGGACAGTATAAAAAAGCAAGTTGTAGATTATCCTGAAATTGATGTAGTGCAAAATTAATGGAAAGTAAACAAAAGCAGGTCTGTATCTAAGCCTCTCAATTTCATAAGGCAAATTTTGGTAAACTAAGGGACCTAGATAATCAAGTAAACTGGGCTGAGGAGGTCAGGGGTCTGAAACTGAAATGCTGTACCGTTACTTCAAGGGGCATAGTTGAGACCAAGTAGATAGCTTTAATGGAATAATTAAAAAAAAAAAAAAAAAGTCTGCTTTGCTTTGCTATATATCCAGAAGCACAAAGGTGGGACAGCATTTGCCAGTGTAGAATGAAGGAAATGGCAGCAGGTAGTACTGAACAGGGGCCTGTCAGACTAGAGGGTGTCTGCTAGCACATTTATTCTTGGGATTGATCTTACTGTTTGGTTAAGGAAGAGAAAACAAGCTTGTTGCATTGGCTGGCTTCACAGAGTTAGGCAACCGCGGAGCTACAGGGGGATGACATGGAAAAACAATGAAAGACCTTGATGACTGAACTAATGGAAACAAAAACTATCACAACACAAAATGCAAGGTCACACACCTGGAGAATAATAAAAATGTTGCTGTTAACTGAGAACTTTCCCAATAAATGAGCAGGGTAGAAAAAACACAGGTGTTACTAGACTAGATGGTGGTTACCTAATGTAGTTGTGCAAGAAGGCAAGTGCGTACCCGACACTGAGATATTTTCTGGAGATTTGGAAATATTACTGATTTGTATAATGTACTACTTTAATTTTAAATGCAACTTTATGGAAATTTAAACCCATATGGAAGACAGATGAGTTTTGGTTGGGAGAGAGGACAAAGACTAGTGGGGGAATGAAGATCTGTTGAACAAGAAGAGACTAAAAGATTTCTGTTCGGTCCAGCAAAAGGGAGGCTGAGAGGGAATATGATTACTGTCTATAAATATATCAGGGGGTAAACACTAGGGAGGGAGAAGAGCTATTTAAACCAGAGGACAAATACTGGCACAAAAACAAATGGATTGTTGAATAAATTTAGCTGGGAAATTAGAAAGAGGTTTCTAACCACCAGAACAATGAAATTCTGGAACCGATTTGCAACAGGAATAGGGGGTAAACATATCAAACTACCATTAAGATGGAGCTTGAACAGTTTCTGGAGGGGATTATATGACACAGTTTCCTGTAATAGCAAAGAACTGGACTCAGTGACTTAGGATGTCTCTTCCAGTCTTAAGGTCTTGCATTCTGCTCTACAGTGCCATTTCTTATCCATAAAGACAATATATTTATCCAACTAAAATCCTCAGATGTTTAGAAATGAATAAAAATAATTTGCAAATAAAAATAATTTTGATTATTGTAAAACTCACTAGAAGTGATAGGATAAACTAAAGAAAAGGATAAACAACACCTTATTAGGTATTACCTGCTTAGTCTTTACTGTATTGGTGTGACATCTGTAAGAAGGTTGCCCAGTTCGTTGCTCTTTATTTTTTCAGAACTGCAATGTGGGTTGTGGCATAAGGGTCATTTCAAGACATAATATATCATGCAATTAAATAATAACCTCATAGGATACTGTATACTGTCTCACAATTTGACTTTTCGAAAGATCACTCTTGGTTAAGTTACAAATTAAACAGCTGATTGCAATTTATTTAAACACATATTGCTATGTTTATAAATATCATGAAAAGTATGTATAGCTCAAAAAACATAATGAAAACTACAGGTAACGTTTTGTAGAAAACAATTTTTCTTTCATTTTTTCTAATAGTATGAGGTCTGTTATGTTCTGTACAAACATACACATATATATGGTCTCTTTATCTTAAGAGCTTTAGTCTATAAAGAATAGCTGAAATACCAAATGAATGTCAAAAATTGAAACAGCAATATAGGAAATATTATAGAAAAAAAACTAAAAAGATCAAGATGATACTGATCACAGGTGTTCTGAAAGAATTTATTGGTTTTTTTTTTCTGTTTTGCTTTTGTTGTTTTTTTCCCCATCTTCTTCCTTCCACTGCTACTTCTTGAAGTTGTGTTGGTGAATCAATGAGTAGATCAGAACTGCACTATGCCACGAACATGAAAATATGACATGTTCGACCAACAACTACACTTTTTCCACATCGTTCTTTTGGATGGTGAAGGAAAATGCCAACAGGATTGAGGCTGCATAGAGGCAAATCAGTGAGACAAGGGACAAAAAATAAAGAGAAAGTAAATACCGTCAGAAATGGTAGGGGGAGAAAGTATAGAAAATAATAAGATAGTGGATAAATAAAACTGTTTAAGACAGAAAGAATAAGGTTTGCGGGACCAGACAGCATAGAAGAAAACAATGACATAGAAGAAATGCTGGAGTCACATATTTTACAAAGGATTAGACTTCACTTTCACTTCCACATGTGCTGGAAACACACATTTTTATAAACCTGCATTTTATTTGCCTTCAAAACATGAGTTATTCCAAGCCAACCTTCAAATCAGCTGTAACAATCTGTGTTTTGAAGGGTTCCAGGAACCACTACCTTTGGAGTGTTACACGCATGAAACAGTGAAAGACATCTTATTCAAGAATTTTCAGTCCTCAGAACTCCATTCTAGACACTGAGACAATTATATTGATGCAGACCAAAACTGTACTCAGGCTGAAGTCCTTTAGGAAAGAAAATATGTTTACTCCTACTTCTGGTATAAAACTCACTATTTTTAATCATAAATAAACATTACTGATGGCAGGAGATAGCTTCATGTGCATTCTGATCCTATTTACTATGTATCACTTAGAGGTCGGCTTGGTAGTCTTCCTAAGATTCCTGCTCAAACCCAAACTTTTTAAAATATATCACAGAATCATATAGAATGGCTAAGGTTGGCAGGGACCTTAAAGATCAGTTCAAATACAGTTGACTGCTTTTTGAGACAATTTTACTCTGTGACAGATAGAAGGATGTCATTCTTCTCATACGTCATCGAGCGTACTGTTAGTTCAGCCTAGCTGAATTTATCTACTGCCAGTCAATATGTAAGACATTTTTAGTGAAGTTGCTGACATTAGGCCTTTCCATGGAGACAGTGGTGTGGAGCCTATAAATATACCCATTTTGGATCTGTGGCATTCATAAAGAGATTTTATTGCTTAGTATTTGAACTAATGTTAGCTTTCAAAACATAAAAAAAGAATGACTCGATCTGGTTTGTTCTTGAAAATAATCTACATGGTTTTACAGTTGAGGGAGAATTTACTAGGCGTCTGAACATTTTCATCCTTTCTCTTGATGTTGTTTGAAAAATTAGTTGAAAAAATACATGTTGCATTTCATTATTTTTGTCTACTTTTGAACACAGAAATTCAAAAATAGGGTTGTATGTCTATAGGGGACTAAGGTTCTCTAAACTTATAGACCTTTATATATAAATACATTTCAGCACAGTTCCAAAATTGCAAGCAAACCATTAAAATTTCTATTCAAATGGCGTAATACAAAACATCAATGGAAAGGGTCTACATTGCTATATAAAAGTCTTTGATAACTTTCTTAAGTGATGTTTATTGCTAGGGCAAGAGTAAAAGGAAGGTGCTCTTTTGTTACTTTTTTGAGTAACTAAGAATGATAGGTAGCACATAATGTGTTCCAAATGAGAAAAGTACTTATATTCTACCACCTATTCTTGTGAATCAAAGCTCTCAAAAACTGGCACTTATGTTTTCTTGAATTTCTTTCTGAACTTCATCAGAACATTTATGTAGAGACATTATTGTAGAACAAAGATGTCTTCCTGCTACATGCAACTGGAAAGGCAGGAAAATACATAATGTGAAAGATGACTTAACACAGCTTTGGCTTTACAGCCTACAAGGTGTTCAAGGCTAATGAAAGACATGGTCAGGAACCATTGACTTGGCAGAACATACAAGATTTAGTGTTGAAATTTCAACAGTTGTCTGGCTACCATGATTATTTGGACAGTGCTATAACATGGAACAAGGCTTATGAATTATTTGAAGTGACCATCAACATAGGTAGCGACACCTCTCCTTGGCACTTTTAATCCTTTGCAGATATTTCGTTAGACCTTTTCTCCCAGCAGCTCCCCCCTTTCAGCAATGACCACTATCTGCTACCCCAACATCAAGCAGCCCTCAGAATTTCATCAGAGAGGTTGGATGGTGTGAAAGTCATTAACTCCAGTCAACAACTCAGAGTGGTGCTGGGTGTTTGGCTTCAGCCATTGACTTGTGTGTGTCCCTGGGTTGTGTTGTTGTGACAATAGACAGCAGAAATGTTCTGGTCTCTCCCACACATGAACATCATTAGCCAAGCACACCATGACTGGTGGCGAAGAGCTAGCCCTTCCATACCTGGGAGAGTTCGCTCATCTGCGGGGCAGTGCGGCAGGCCCCAGCCACAGCACTGCAATGGCGCCGGCAGCCCGGATCGCTCCTTACACACTCAAGAGGCTCTCTCCAGGGGACACCGCGCCACGTGGTTGACGCGAACTGACACCGGCTAGGAAGGACGGGGCGGGGGCTCGCACTCTCCTTCTCCTCCTTCGGGGCAAAAGAGGATGAATGAATGGGGCAGAGAGGGGCCGGAGCGCCATACGGGAGACTGAGGTGCCCAGGTCCTCGACGAAGCAGGCATGGATGCCATGGCCAGAGAGAGGGACGGCGGCACGCAAGGGAAGTGCGCATCCTCCATTTTGGCAGAGGGCGGGCGGGGAGTTGGCTCCCGGCGCAGAACTCTCGTCGCCGCCCGGAGCACTGCTCCCACCCCGCGGCGCTGCCGGGGGGCTCTCGACCCCTCTTCCCGCCGGGGGCCGGGGCGGGGTGCTTCACGTGGCCGCTCCACGTTGGGTCGCATTGGTCCCAAGCTCCCCGCGGCGGCTTCCGACAAAATGGAGGACGCCACCACTGCTACTACCACCACCACCACTACCACCACCACCACCAGTCCTCCAGGAGCCATGGCGGCCGACACGGCGCCCTCCTCCTCAGTGGGTGGGGGCAGGAGGGCGCCCGCAGCGGGGAGGCGCTGCTCGGCGGGGCAGACGCGGTGCCCCGCTCTTACACGGGCACTCTCTCCGCTGGGAGCGCTGCCATTATCCACGCGCCGTCCCTCCTGAAGGTGGCCCCGTTCCCCGCCGCCGAGGGGGAGGCTGCGAGGCGGGACCGAAGGGGGGCGCCATAAGAACCAGTAGCCCCACGTCGGGGCGCGGAGAAGAAGGGCGTCCCGTGCTTCGCCGTGTGGTGCCTGCAGGGAGCGGGAGCGCGGCTGGGGCGGGCGCACTGCTTCCTCGTGGCGGCGGATGGCCGGAGGAGCGCAGCGCGCCCCACTTGTTGTCAGGCGGCCGGGGCCGGGCGCGCCACTCGCGATGCGAAGAGCGGACGGCGCGCCGGTGGGCTACGACTGGGGCTCTTCAAACCTGATGGATCAAAGTGGGAAACACTCAGGGCATGGCCAGCAGGGAGATTGGCAGTTCATAGGGTCAACCGGCTGCGGGCGGCGCTGACGGGCGGGCAGCGCGTCCAATCAGCTGGCTCGGCGCGAGAGCCCGTCCCCGGGGACAGCCAATGGCGGGGCAGGGGCGGGCC
Source organism: Numida meleagris (assembly GCF_002078875.1). NCBI lineage: Eukaryota > Metazoa > Chordata > Aves > Galliformes > Numididae > Numida > Numida meleagris. The sequence goes on along the minus strand of NC_034409.1, from coordinate 176,959,790 downwards.
CTCCCCAGCTCTGTTGGCCGGGTTCCTCCTCCCCTTCGTTAGCAGCTGCGCTGAGCCCGGGACTGGACCGAGTTAGAGTTGAGACGCCGGAGGAGTAAGGCAGAGTGCGTGCGTCCCCCGCGGGGGGTTCGGTGCCTGTGGGGAGCCCTCGGGTGAGGCGGGGGCCGGGGGCGGGCGCGGGCGGCGGCGCGGAGCTGTCCCCGGGGCGGGGATGGAGGAGCCTCGAGGCGCCCCGCCGGGCCGGGCGGCCCTCTGGCGGCGGAGCGGAGCCGGGGGCAGCTCCGCTGTTCGCCGCCCGGAGGTGGGCGGCGGAGGCGGCCCGGGGGCAGTCTTGCGGGGGGGTCGGGGCGTTCGGGGAAGGGCCGGCGTTGGCGTAGCGCCTGTTACTGAACTCTCCCTGCTTTCCGCGCCGGGCCCGCGGCTGTTGTTCTGCCCCGGTGCCTCCCCCCCCACTCCCGGCGGGTGCCTCCCTCCCTCCCACCTCCCCCGCTGCCCGGCGCAGCGCCGCGCGCCTCCCGCCGCCGCGCTCCCCCCCGTATTGTTCGGCCGGGGCTCCCTAATGGCGGCCGGGAGGCGGCAGTGCCGCGGGCCGACTGCAGGGGGGCAAACCCGAGGCCGGGGGCAGATCGGCGGCGCCGTGCGGGGGAGAGGGCTGCGCGTCCTCTCCTCCGGGCCGCCGGTTCGGGGCCCGCCGCGGCGAGTTAGTGCGGAACGTGCCCTCCCCGCCCCCGTGCCTCGGCCCCTCGGGGGCGGCGTGGCCGTGCTGCGGCCCCGGGGGCAGCGCTGCTGGTTTATTTATTTACCCCGGCTGCCCGTGTTTATCGGTCGGGAGGCGGTGGGCGATGCGGGCGGTGCCGGCCCGGCCGGGCGAGGGAAAACCGTGCCCGGGGCGCTGCACGGTGCCCCGCGATAACCCCGTGTCTTTCCCTCAGGCTCCAGCCCGGTTTGGTGCAGCCTTGGCAGAGACCGGCGAGGAGAGGGAGCTCCATTGTGAGTGCTATTTCTGTACCTATTTCTGCCCCCACCAGACCTGCTCGTTGTTCTCCAGGGGTAGGGGCAAAAGGAGGGGCCTCGGGGCGGGGTGGGGACATTCCTGGGCCCGGCAGCTGCTGCCCTGGGGTGGCCGTGGGGCGGCCCCTCCTCGCGGTGGGCGCTGCTGCAGACGGTCGTGCGGAGCCGCTCCGGAGGCAGACGGGCTGCTCCGCCCGGCTCGGCGGGAGGGGGGGCACCTCGCGGGTGCCCTCTGGAGGCGTGAAGCGGGCACTGAAACCCACGGCCAGGCACCTTCTGCCATCTTTGTTTGTTTTTTGTGGGTTTTTTTTTTTTTTCCTCTCCTTTTCCTCAATTCTATATCCTTCGTGCCTGGAGGCTGGGGGGCAGCGGAGCAACTCGCTGCTTCCTGCCAGCGGCTCTTGTGTTGTACTCCCCAGGCGCTGCTCTGTTGGGTGTTAGGCCAAGGGAAGGCTGATTGCAGATCCCTGGAGGACCAGGCTGCGGGTTAACCCTAGTCCGTTCCCTTTTCATAACCTTTGTTTGCTGCATGCTGTGCAAAGGGGAGCTTCCAAAATTACAAAGTAGTGCAGTGGAGGAGAAAGTAACTGTGTGTGTGTGGATGGAGGCGGTGGGAGCTGTTGGGATGCGGCTGCTGCCGAGCCGAGAACAAAACAAACAGCGCCGCGCCGCGCTCGGGGCCGTGTGCGGGAGGAGCGTGCTGTACAGCCCTTGCCACCGCGTGTATCTTGGGAGCTTTTTGTCCCCTTATCGTTGTACTTGGCGGATTTCCCATGTCTGCATGGGCTGCTGCTTGGTCACTTTTTGGTGGCTTACATGTAGAAAGTGTGGGCATTTCACTGCAGAAATGTCATTTCTTAGGAGGAAGGCATGAGATCTGAATTGATTCTGAGTTTCTGAAATTATCAACCTTGTGAAAGACACTGAGAGTTGTATGGCTTGTTATCATCAATAGGAGGGTTATTTTTTAAATTTTTGTTACCATGCCTTGGATACGAGGCTGCCATGTTTTCTGATTCATTGTACCTTCCAATCTAACAGCTGTTCAGCTTCTTCTGGTGTTTCGTGTTAAAAAAAGTAACTTCTGACATTGATCAGGGCAAATAGCGCTTTGGTGTAGGGAGTCTGTTGTGTTGGAAGAGAGCGGAAAAGAGTGTTGAAGACTGAAGCTGCCTTGAAAAATATACTGCAGCTCTGTGTGGCTGCCTCTGAGATGAGACTGCTGCCATGAACAGCTGTAGGGCAAAGATTCAGCAAACCTCTGTGTAGTTGCCAGCTGGTCTGCTGAGTTACACCAGCGTATTGCACAAGGGCATCCTACTGGATGGCACGTGGTCCTCCACCAGCTGTGGTGATGGTGGTATGGTCTTTCCTCAAGCATGTGACTGGAGGGAAAAGTGTATCCTGTGGCCATGCTGTCATGTGTGACAGGCGTATATTCCATGCTCACTACTGCATGGGCACTCCAAACTCCTCAGCTGTAATTTGTGAAATGAAGGTGGTGGTGAGACATCTTGAGGTAGTTAGACCAAATCACTCTTTAGAATTGAGACTGTCTTAATTAGAATATCTACTAAACTTGCTGTACATTATTGCTACTGATCCTCTTTGACCCTAAATATGATTGCGTTCTACTGTTGCTTACTCTGGAATAATGTGTTAAGAGGGATTTGCATCAGCAAGAGTACACAAATGCCAGTGAATAAGTGAAAGCAAGTTTCTTTGTCTTCTGCAGAGCTTGTCCAAGTTTGCAAAAGGGTGTGGGACCAAAACTGATACAAACTCTTGGAGTCTTTTGCTGGCTTTCTTTGCTCTTGTCCAGCAGCTTCATGAACAGTTGCACTGTTACAGGAGCTTTTATTTTGGTTTCAAGGAATAAATAAAGAATTTCTGAAGTTCTGTCTATTTGTGCTGGAATTCACCAACCAATCAATATACTCAGCAACAAAAGCAGAATGATGAGTTCTGTGAAGAATTTATATAAAGTGTTACTACTGATGGAAAAATCCACTGTTTATGGAGAACTGCTTCTTTTATTCTGGAGGATGTGCACATCACAAATAATAATGAAATTTGCCTAGCTATAGGAAGAGGTTGGGATATGAAGTTCAGGGGCTTGACAAGACAAGCTAAATGTCTCTTCTCAGAAGTTTGAGGTAATGTTTGTTTCATGAGGCTTCCACTGTCTTGTATGCTGTAGAAAATCTGTTGTCTACAGCTTTTTTTTTTTTTGGCAACTGCTTTTAATTTTAAACATCAATTAAGTGATTTAATCTTATTAGGTGGTTGTTCCAGAAATATGACTGGATTTCTGCAAGGTCAGAGTTCAGAGGAAACTTAGCTTTTCTTCTACACTTGTAGCCTACCCTACATGCTGCTGGCAAATATGGCTGTCAGGAAGTCTTAAACCATGCTATGATTCATATACCAGGTTGAGTTGGAGGGAACCCACCCTAATAGTCAAGCATTCCTTATGTCTAACCTCTTTTGGGTTACCTGTGCAGGCTGTGGTAAAATGATCTGCTCAATTTAGTTGCTGGTATTAAAATTCTTCATTCTGGAGCAACATGAGTGAACTTGTCATTGTTTTGTACTTGTAAAAGAAATTTTGGATAGAAGAGAGCACTGTGAGAAAACTGAAATGCAGTTGCGTGGTATGTTTTCTTCAGTTGACACTTTGACTGTACTGACTTCAGCTCCCCTTATTTGTACTTCTGTTGTTTTGGCAGTTTTAGACTTGTCTTTCCCAAGCTTCTGGAAATCATCAACTTTAAGACAAAGCCATAATCATTCTATGTAATTCTGTTCCACATGAATTCCATGAGATTCATGTATACAAGAATTGATGATGAATCTACATGGATGAGAACATCAACGGTTGTTTAAGGATCCACATCTGACTTTTATTAGATGGGTTTTATCATAACTTTGTATTAAGGAGTGATCATAACTTTGTATTAAGGAGTTATTTTCACCTGAAGTATTTCATTAGTTGGACGTGGCAGCGGTAAAAGTTGTTTTTTGACTCTGGTGTGCGATGAGAACAAGTTTACTAGAATCAGTGATTATAACACAATGAATGCACATTTTTAGTCCAATATAAATACAGTGACCAGAAATTATTCTGTTTTGTGGTTAAATGGGAGTTTGTAGTGATATTGCTGCACTGCATTTTTGAAATTTCTCTGTGTGAAGGGTATTAACGCTTTTTAAGTTTGTCCTAATGCTTTAGCTCTCCCTCTCTGCACTTCCCAAGTGTTTTGGGGTCAACTTCACTGTAACTTCTGTGCTTCTTTTACTATTGGCCGCAGGAGAATAACCTGCAGGGCAGTAGCAGTGCTGAGGCAGGGACTTAAGAGCCGGTATTCAGCTCTTCAAACAGGGTAGCTGCATTAGTGTCTTGAAACAGACGTGGACATGACTGGTGCTCTACTCAGCCATACTGAGTATCAGAAACACAAGAAGATTATAGGTTAAGATGTTCTGAGATGTGATTACTTAATATGCATTGCTGTTGTGAAGAAAGGATAGCTTTGTATCTTTGGGGTACTTAACACCTAAAATGTTACCACTTTACCTAAAATAAATTACACATTCTGCAGTAACCTGTGCATTAAGATTTGTAAACTCTTTAACTCTCATAGGAGTTACCAGAGTCCTTCAGCCTCTGTTAGCCTGGCTTCCAGAAGTCTAAATTTTATACTTTATGCTGTGCAAAAGTATTGAGGCATAGTTCATAGAATCATAGAATGGTTTGGGCTGGAAGGGACCTTTAAATCATCTAGTTTCAATCCCCCTGCTATAGGCAGGGACACCTGCCACTGGGCCAGGTTGCTCACAGCCCCATCCAGCCTGACCTTGAATGCTTCCGGGGAGGGGGAATTCTCAACCTCACTGGGCAACCTGTTCCAGTGTCTCACCACCCTCGCAGTTCCTACCCATTAGTTTTATTGCTTACTGCCAAGTGCTAAGCAGGAAGCCATTTTAATTCCATCTTTTCCTCTGTTTAATATATTGTGTTAAAGTAGTGATACTCGCTTGGATACACGCTGTGTTAATTGAAAAGACCTCAACTGTTTAGAAATTGTCTCTATCAACTGATTAGGTAGCTCACCAATCTGACTCTTACGGAGATTGCAGTAGAGGAAATCTTTGTCTTCCACTCAGGAAACTAGCATCATAGAAGAGCTCATGTGGGTTTCTACGTGATGTCCTCAGTTTTTTGGTTGGGAAAAGATGGCATGAGGAAAAGATGCTCAAATACAACATAACCCGTAGAAGAGCAACATACACAGGATTTTCTGATTTAGCCTACTTGTGGCTCAGTCATTCTTGGAAACATGAACTTGTTTCTGTGCACCACAGACTTTTAGTACACGTATTGCCATCTTGCGCTCCTTCAGGCTTTTTTGTGCGATATACATTGGTCACCCCAAAAGTAATGCCTCTTCTTTATTTCCATGAAAACTACAACAGATATAGAGAGCACAATAGCACTGTTTGGTAGAGCAAATTCTCAGTTACATTGAAAAACAGTGTTTTAGTCACCACCATTAGCTATCCGTTATTGCCAGTGATGAACAAGAGCCTGCATGCTGCACTTGTAAAAATCTGACATGGCCATCCAGATTGTGGCTTGTCTTTCACATTGCTGTCACAGCTGCTGAAACGCGCCACCCACCACCTCACTGTGCTCACATCTGCTGTTTGGTCTCCATGAACATTCAGCGAGCATCAAGGAATGTCAGTGGGTGCCATTTTTTCCGCGTGGAGGAATTTATGCCTTTGCTTCGTATGCACGTCCACGTCAGACACCATTCTGTCAGACTGCCCCTCTGCTGCCATCTGTTGTGCAGCAACAAAATGTAACGCAATATTGGTGAGAAGGCTTCACCTCTACTGCAGTACCAACAGCCACCTCTGATGTCGTGGACTAACATAATTAAGTAGGAGGCGTTACTTTCAGAGCAGCCCTTGTAGGTATACTGAGGTCTAAACAGAAGCCCATTCGTGATGCAATCATTTTTCTTCCCAAAAGTTAAAGCTTGGTGAAGATTTTTCTTTTTTCCTGGAGTTCATTTGTTTAGGTATCTGTAAGACCTCTCCAGTTTGGTTTTTGCCTGCAGTACTATACCAAATTTCTCTAATATAATTTATAAAGTCAGCTGTCAACTTTATATGGATGATTTTCAAATCTCTCTTCCAGACTTGCTCTCTCTCCCAGCTATATCTCAGTGTGTGCTTCTGGCATGTTTTTGTGGATACCTGACCTTTAGCTCAGGCTACTATCCCAAGGCAATCCTTTCTCCCCAGGAGGAAAGTTCTCTGTGCTATCCCTTGTAGATGGTGTTGTGGTGTTGTCTTCAGACCTCTGTTTTAAGCCTGCAATTTGTCTATTGTTTTAGACACACAGCACACTATTCTTCTAACAGGTAGTAAGCTGTATCTTAATTGCTAACAAAGAATTAAATATTTATTATTTAGCTATTTAAATGGATCACATAACTACATCTCATACCTTGTATTTGATCTCTGTGTCTTGTAGTAACACTTACTACAATTTTAATAAAAGTGATCCTGCTCTACTGTTGTGGATTCAGAATCCCCCAGAGTGCTTTCCTAATCTTCTGCTTTGGCTGTCTGGTCTTTCTGCATCTTATATTTTATGGATGTAAAAGTAACTGGTTATCTGCCTTTAATTTAAACTTGGCATTTAGCTGTGGGGGGTATTGTGGTCTTTTTTTGTTGTTGTTAACGAGGTTTTAAGTGCTCTCTGGAAAGTGGCATCATGGGCAGTTCAGCACCTTTGTCCCTTCTCCTGTGACGATCCTCATGTTTGGAGGGGGCTTCCATGTGTGCACTGTCTAAAGCAAATGCAACCTATTAATGCAGAGGAAGCAAAATTCAGGAAAGAAAGTCAACTAACAGCTAAATGAATACCTTTCTTGTTACTCTTGAGACCTAAGCACACCATCCTTGGAACAAGAATTCTAACCATTGTTGATGGTAGTGCTTTTTCCTTGTATTCTCCTTTTTGTCTCTCTCCATCTGTTGTCCCTTATGTTTAGGTTGTTTGCTCTTTGAACAGACATTGGTATTCTGTTTTGGTACAGTGGCTAACATAATGTGGTCTGTAACTTCGGCTCCTAGCAGCATATGACGAGTTGTAATATATGGATGGGTGTGGTATTAGTGTATTTCTTCCTTTTATTTTGTATTTTTATTTTTTTTGCAGATAGGGAAAGAAGGCCTAGTGTTCTTTTGTGCCTGTGCTAATAAATCAACCTGTCTATGATTAGGAACTGCTTCTAAGCTGGACGAATGTACCAGGCATCTCTTGAATTACTAGTCAGTATATCTGTGTTTGTGATGTTTATTTATTTTAATGTTCATTCCTAACAGTAAAGTTTTATTGTTTGGTGGTTCCACATTAAAGAAGCCAAATATTATCTAAAAAGGCCATATAAGAAGTTGTCTGTAATACATATGCACACACATGCACAAAAGAAGGTAATTTAGAATTGACAGAAAATGGAGAACGCAATGAAGGAGTTCTTGTTGGTGGCGGCTTGTTGTCATTGTTTTAATTTACTGGCTATATTATGGAATTGTTAACGTTTTCACAGTTTGGTCATCATTATGTATGCTTATGCCCAAAGAATTAACAATTAGAAACACTGAGTTATCTACCTAATATAGTGTGTAGGACAGCAATTATGATCTGAATGAAGTCCAGCATTTTTAATACAAAAAAACTGGAGAGTTCAGAGAAAACCTGCAAGAATGACTTAAGAAGTGGAGAAGATTGACAGATTTTAGAGATATGGTCATCTTCAGGTAGTTACCTTTACTTTTTGAAGTTAATTGAATTGTTCTATTCAATAAACGAGGAGTTTTGATTGCATAGTGTAACTCACAGCCAGTCAAAGGAGTGCAGCTGAGAAAACCTGTCACGCTTGCAATGCTGAATGTATCCCTTCTTACCTTGGATCCCATTTCCTGTCAATCTAACCTCATCGTAGATCTTGAGCTATTTTACTTTTGGTGTTTTTCCCCCCCTCTTTTATTTTAAATCCCATTTATGTTAAGATTTTATTTCCTTTGTTGTACAGTGGTTTCATTGGCTGTTTGTTTGGCTGTAGTCTGCATGGGTTTCTTTAATATATCTAGCAAATACTCTCACATACTCTCAAATTCAGTTTTTCTCTATTTTGAATTACTAGATGGATTGAATGCTGATTGCTGAAGGTAAATTGTGTTCAAGAAGCTTGTCCATACTTGATCAAAAATAGTGAGTTGTTAGCTGAGCTTGGGTATTCCTCAGACGGAAAAAATCTGGTTAAGGCTACTAGTTGATGTTAGTTATTGTTAAAGAGAAGAGGAAAATGAACCATCTACAAACTTCTTGTTCATTTACAAGTGTCGGGGAATTATACTTTTTTCCTCTAAGCACATACAAAAATAAGAAGAGCAGAATTCAATTTCAAAGGTATTATTAAGAAGGATTTGTGATTTCAGTATCTGATAAACCTGGCAAGCTAGCAGGAATGATGTTTATTGGTTGTCCATGCAGATTTATTTGTATCATTGGCAGTATGTACTGAAGTGTATATTGCATGTTGAATTAAAATAGAATGAAAAACTAAAAGGAAGTACCAATCAAGGATAGTATTAAAAGTCCTTGTTGGCAACTAGTAACATCTTTTTCTGTGAATTGTATGGGAATAGTACTGGCTGGGCACTACTAAGATATAAAGTAGCTTTGCAGAGAGGGTCTTGGGAGTCCTGGGGGACCTTACCTTGAACATGACTAATGTGCTCTTGTAGTGGTGAAGACAAACAGCATACTTGGCTAAATGAAGCAAGACTGTAGCCAGCAGTTTAAGGGAAGTGTGATTGTCACACTGATAGCTGAGGCCCCATCTAGAGCAATCAGTCCATTTTTGGGTTGACCCCAGTGTAATGAAGATACTGACATACTGGAACGAGTCCAATGGAGGGACACCAGAATGCTTTGAGAGTTGGAATGTGTAACAAACAGAGGCTGAGAGGGATGGGTGTATTCAGCTTTGAGAAGGCTAGAGGGAGTATTTGTCTTCAGCTATTTAATGGGAAAGTATAGAGAAAATGAAGCCAGGTTCTTCGTAGAGGTGCATGCTAATAGAATGGCAGGTAAGAGGCATGGATTGTGACAAGAAGGATTCTGAATAGCGAAGGTAACTGACACTGGAAGAGGGTATCTGGAGAGGTTGGGAAATCTGTATCCTTTTAGATACTCAGAACTCTGTTGAATGTAAGTTTAAAAACCCAACTTCTGCCATTGGTCTTGTGTCTGATTTGACACTGCTCTGAGCTGGGGTGGATTTGCCAAGATGACATCCAGAAGTCACTTTCAAAATAAGCTATTCTATCAAATTTGCAGCATTTAAGCTAAGTCTGATATCATTTAGTGACCAAGAAGATGCTCTCTATTGATAAGCAGAGCTTTATTGTAAGTCATATTGGACATTCACTTTTCTCATAGCACAAAAATAAAGCATACTGTTTAGATAAAATCTGTAATTAATAAAATGTAAGTGTATGACGTGGCTTAAACTCCTTAAAATACCTTATGCATACTGGATTAACTTTCCCAATGAAATACATTTTAAACTTCTTTCAGAATTAACATTGTTCTTGCTAGTAAACTGGTTTGTTTCTGAACATGTAGTCCTACAAGATACAGTAGATCTAGTAAATTTCATCCTTTCACACTTCAGATTTCTTTTCACGTTTTCTGTCCCTGCTTGGTTTTCCAGATTGGACTGGTTTATAGATGATTGGATGTACCACGTTTTTTGTTTTTTTTTTTTTACATTACAAACTTGCTCATCTTCAGTGACTTTTGTAAATGATCTGGATGCAGGACTCAAATGCATGCCAAGTACAGTTGCAGATAGTACTAAATTAAGAAGAGCTGTTGACTCCCTTGAGGGCTGAGAGGCCTTGCAGAGAGATCTTGGCAAATTAAAGTCCTGTGCAATCAGCAGGCGGATGAGATTAAGATGAGCAAGTGCCAGATTCTGCACTTGGGATGGTGTAATCCTGGCTGTGTGTACAGACTTGAGGATGAGAAGCTGGAGAGCGGCCCTGTGAAAAGGGATCTGGGGGTCCTGGTTGTTGAGTTGAGTGTGACTCAGCAGTGTGCCCTGGGATGCCCCAGGCCTGGTGCTGCCACCGGGTGAGGGGAGGTTGTCCTCTCTGCTCTGCGTTGTGTGGCCTCACCTCCAGCACTGGGTGTGGGTTTGGGCCCACAATATAAGAAGGGCGTAAAGCTATTAGAGAGTGTCTAAAGGAGGGCTATAAACATGGAGAAGCGTCTGGAGGGCAAGGGGCATATGAGGAGTGGCTGAGGTCCCTGGGTGTGCTCAGAGCAGGCTGAGGGGAGGCCTCATGGTGGCTGCAGCTCCTCACAGGGAGCAGAGGGGCAGCGCTGAGCTCTGCTCTCTGGGACAGCGACAGGGCCCGAGGGAACGGCATGGAGCTGTGTAAGGGGAGGGGCAGGTGGGGGTTAGGGAAAGGGTCTGCACCAGGGGGCGGTGGGCATGAAACAGTCTGCCCAGGACAGTGGGCATGGCCCCGAGCTGCTGGAGCTCAGGGAGCATTAGGACAGTGCTCTTGGACATAGAGTTTTATTTTTGGGCAGTCCTGTGTGGAACCAAGAGATGGTCTTGTTGATCCCTGTTGTTCCCTTCCAGCTTGGGCTGCTCTGTGAGCCCATGAAGGAAAGCATGCTGTAGTCTGCAATTAACAGATCAGTATAGTCACTACAATTATAATAACGTTATATCAAAAGTGTGGCCAATTCAACTCTTAACTCTCATGAAAGATACAGAAATGGATTATTTGCTTAGTTAGAACAATTAGTCAGAATGCTCTAGTCTTCTCTCATTAGTATCCGTACCACATTTTAATTTGTAGCATTTGCTACAATTGTATCTATGCCCTGAGTACTTCCAACTTGGTGCTTCCTCAAACCTGTAATAACTAAATGATGTATTGAAGGAATTATACGCTTTGTATATTACCATCTCAGTTTATTTTCTCGAATACTGGCAAAAACTAAGGACCTTATAGGTTTGAATTCTGAATTTATAATCTTTATTGATCCCTGTGGGGCCAAGTGTAAGGAGTGTTTTTGAAATGTGTTCTGTGACCTGCAGATCCTTAGTTATCAGTGGCTTGTGTTCGTTCCATTACCTAGTCCAGATAGCTACACAGTTTTTACTATTCTCTGGACTGTTCCTAATCTATCAGTTGAACATACACACACACACACACACACATACAGATATTTCCCTTCTATGGAATGTGTATTTCTTAATTGGTTGATTTACAGTTTGGTCTCTTCATGTTTTATTAAGGCTACTTCTGCTCAGCTTTTCTATTTTTTCCTGTGTTTTACTTGTCCTTTTCCTATTTTTATATCTTTAGTGTAGTGTATCTCTTCTGCTACTGTAATGCTCCCTTTTGACTAAGATCATATTTCAAGTCTGTTGCTGTGGTTTAGTGTTACCTACTTTTCTGGAAATAGATACGTATTTGAATATAAGTAATAGATAAGCATTTAGATACAACTTCTTTTGTGGTTCCTTGGGTTCTTTATCTATGTTTCTATTCCTTTTATAATAACATATATCCTGAAGTAGCACGGTGCTGCTTGTATAGTAGAGAGAAATAATTTACTGTTGACCACATTATATATAATGGCTTTTAAGGCTAGAAGTAGTGCTGGATTCTTGTTGATCTGCGTGTTTTCATGATTGAGGAACCATGAAATGTATTGGAAGTGTATATTTAAGGTGGGGTACAATTACATGTCAGTATGACTGTCTTGAAACTTCATAGTTAGTCAACATTACGATTTTGATTTGCCATGAATTGTTATACCAAGTGTTGCTTATTCCTTTGTGAGTAATCTTGAAAATTCATGGTGTGTCAGACACTCTTGAATTCATGATTGACCCTGAACAGAGTCAAGTTTGAGATGGACTCTGAATTTTCATTCTGTTCATGCATACAAGAGAGTGATTCTCAGCATAGGTTGATTAGGAAGACCAAAGGAGGAGACTGTGTTAAAGAAAGATATTCAAATGTTCTTGGAAGTGTCAGTTGGAAACCAGATGTTAGTAGTCACATATGGCATAGATGACTGCAGTACTGCTGCCGTACTTAAAGACAGTGAAGTTTGCATTTCCCTACCTCTCACTTTTCATTCAGCCTTAGTTTGTGTCTAAATAATTTATCTTCTGAATAAAAAACAACTTGCTGATTCAACTGCTTCAGAATGTCTCTTTCATTGCATAGCTTTTGCTTTCTTACTCTTTTTAGCTGCTTTGCTGATATGCAGGTCTTTGTGTGCATACGCTTTTCAATTTCAAGAAATCTGTTACAAGCACATCTTGGGTGCTATAATAAATTTTAGTAAGATGTTTTCTCCGTACAGATTTGAAATTATGGGGAAATAATGAATTTTGAAGCATCTCCAAGACTACTGGAAAATAAATTCTTCTGGAATAGAGTCTTTAGGCTGAAGTAATAAGATTTCAGGCATTTCATAATGGTGATATTGGTCAATAGGTCCATTAGTCTAATCTGTCAACAGATACCCTGCTCCTGAAAATTCTTACTTGTGGTAAGAGGGCTACTCTGTAAGTAATGCCTCTTATTTAATTATGTTGGCCCACAACATCAGAGGCAGATGGTGGTGGTATGGCAGTAGAGGTTGAACCTTCCCACAAATATTAAATTCCGTTTTGTTGCTGTGCAACAGATGGCAGCAGAGAGGCAGTCTGACAGAATGGTGTCTGACATGGAAGTGTGTACAAAGCAAATTCCTCGTGAATTGAATTGAATTCCTCTATGCAGAAAGATTGGCGCCCACTAACGCTGGTGCAGATTTTTACAAGCGCGACATGCAGACTCTTGTTTGTCACTGGCAAAAGTGCATAGCTGGTGGTGGTGACTATGTTGAAAAATAGTGTTATTCAACATAGCTGGGAGTTTAGTCTATCAAACAGTGTTATTGTGCTCTTTGTATCTGTTGTAGTTCCCATGGAAATAAATAGGAGGCATTATTTCAGAGCGGCCTACATATTTATAACTAAGTTGCATAATATTTTAACACCTTTTTTTTTTTTAAATTTGGTGTTGTAAATACTTGCAGTTGAGTTTAGCCCAAATTATACAAGTACTTACGTTAAACTCTCTGTGTTAAGCTGGCTGACTAAGTAGTTGTCGTTGCAGCCTCAGTGTAGTTTGTTAGGTTTTCTTGAAGTCTTACAAATTTCTGATGTATCCACTGATCACAGTCAGTAAGGTGTGTGTTTTAATAATTGCTTTGTTGCTGCTTGCTTAACTGTCAGCTGTTGTGCCTTTTTGAGCAAGAGTGTTTTACACAGTAAGTGGTGTGTGTTTGCTGTCATCCGTGCAGGTCAGTCTGTGGGTATTGGCTTGTTGTGTCCACTAAACTGATCTTGACACTGAAGTTCTAAGCTGTGGCACTAACCCTGTTGTATTCAGGCACAACTGTTAGTGTTGGACAGATAATTTGTTTTAGGGAACTGATCTGTCTGGAAAGGAGTTCAGTAAGAAAGTCTTTGTCAGCTGGAACAACTTCTGTTTGGTTATGAGTGTGGCTGCAGAAACAGCTGTGGTGCATGGTTGTATAATAAAGCTAACTTGTGGACTGAATAACTAGGTGGCCCTTCTGTAGTGTTAGAATTGTTGGTAAGGTCAAACCTGTAAAAGTTGGCAATGGATGAGAGCCTCCTAATATGAGGTTGTCTAAAATGCTTAAGGCTGATGAGGGGTATCCCTCAGGAAGGGTATAAGGAGGAAACACAAATACGCTGAATGTTTACGGTAAGGATGATTAATGAAAACAATTTCATTATGTGGTTGCCTGTGGTAATCAAGTTTTATATCTGATGACCTAGAATAGCTTTTAATCTCTTCTTCCCCCCTCCTCTACTTGCATAGGTAGGTGTCTGTCCATACACAGTATATATTATTCACTGCACAGATTGAAACTGGACTGCAGTAGCAAGCAGCATTCAGGCTTAACCTTAAAGCTCATGTAAATTGCAACCTTTGAAAAATGTTGGATTACTTCTGTTTCCAGTCCTCATGAGTGGATGTAGTTGGGCTACTTGACTGTCAGTTGAAGCGTAAAACAGCCACTTAATTTGATTTTAATTGAAATCCTTTACTTTGTTTTGTGGTCACCTGTGGCATACTTTTGGTCAGCCAGTGGGGGTCAGTTGGTGGTTCAAGCCCCAGGAAGCTGTGTTCTGTATGTTACATGTCTGTGTGTAGAGAGTGTAACATTCATGAGTTATAGCAAGAAGTAGCAGCATGCTGTTAAGCTAGAGTAATAGCTTCTTGATAGCTGTATCAATTTGTCTTTACAATAGACTGAGTTTTTGATAATTAGACTTCTGAAAAGTCTAATGAATAGAAGTCATTAAGGAAGGGTACGAACTCTTCGAAGTAGGTGAGTTAAGGAATTAAAGTGGTGTTGTATGCAAGGGCACATCAGTGTGAGGAACAGAGCAGTAGAACCAGTTTCATAGAGCATTGTGATACTGATTATTTTGCTTAAATGATGATTAAAAGAAGAATTAAGCTCAACTGAAGTCAGCTTAACAGCCGTAGGCCAAAATTCACATCTTGGATAGATGATTAAGACTTCAGTGAGGCTTGTGATGTTTCTTGTCCGTAAACTACTGTTCCTTTACTGGGTTAGAGTAATTGCTATACCAGGTTTGTTGTCAATTCACAAATCTGGTTGCTGCATTAATGTCTGGGAATATAAAGTTGGCACTTAAAACATAGTTCTTCTACAGATGTATTCTTTTGATATTCAGCATATGGCTGGATAAGTCCTTTTGCAGAGTTGCCTTTGAACTGCTGTGATTAATGGCTATCAGTATATTTATTTTGAAGTTTGTGCAATCCCTGTTGTTTGTTTCTGACCCTTGCAGCATTATGTGATGGTGATTCTTACCTTCATCACCAGTGGTGGTTGCTGATGGTTGAATAGATTTGGTTTGAAAGGGTTGCAGTTGGGATCTTCTGACTTCTTCAGAGGAATCTCTGTGTGTGTAGTGAACAGGGAGAAAAGGGTAACTGTCTTGTGTCTGTCACAAGTGAGTTTTGCTTATCGTGCTGTCTGTTCATTTAGCATTGTGATACTCTTCTGTAGTTCTTTACAGTCAATCTCTGTGTTCAGCTACTGTGAATAACTTTGCACAATTAGGATACTCACTTTGGTCTCTGTCTCTTAGGGTTGATTTATAAATGTTGACCTGTATCGCTTTACTTTGGGGGACCACATTGATAGCTTCTTTTTATTGAAATGACAGCAAACAACATGATACTCATCTCTCCAAATAATGCAAATCCTCAAGAGGACCCTTGCTCAAATCTAATTATGGATAATTGGATAATTTCCACTGTAGTGTTTAGTCAGGAACTTGTTTGAATGTCTTTTGGAAACCTTCAGTGCTCTGTACCAGTTTAATCAGCACTGGTTAGTATGTGAACCCCTCAAAAGACTTCTCTCGGAGTACTGTGAGATGTTGCCTTTCCTTTGCAAAATTTATGTCGTTCCTTCCCCCATTTATTGTATCTTTCCTTAGTATATTTTTTCAGCTGTAGTTTCCATCAGTCTGTTTAGTGATGGATATAGGACTGTAATCTGTAATTATTTGGTTAATTATCACCTTCTGTTTAAGTAATTGAAAAAATTACTGACTGCCTTTAGAAGTCTAAGTGAAAGTCATGTGGTCTTAGTGGTTTGTTCTAAAATGCTCTTTTATTAGCACTGTACTAGGATATTTTTCATTCTTAACCCCTAGAAAGAGAGCTTTTGATGTGGTCCTCCCTGATCTTTTCCTTACTGAACATCAATGCCAACATCTTGCTCCGTTTTCTCTGCTGTGGTTCAGGTTTCTTGGGTACTCTGTCTTTCGAAAAATTGTAGTGTTGTGCAATAGGTAAGTTAGACAAACCTTTGCTCTGATATAGCTCAAGATAGGCTACAGAACTATGCCTAACAAGACATAGAGAATAGGATAAGTCAATGTATGACTTCCCTCACACGTGCAATTCCATGATTCTCTTTTTAGTTCAGAGACATTTTGGTAGTATCCTTCATAGTTTTGGAGGAGTTTAGATCAGTTGTATACTTTATGGGGTGAGTCTTTAAATGGCCTTCATGCTTTCAGAAAGCTTTGTTCTCCTGACTGCTCAATTTCATTTCCTTTTAACTTGGTTCCTCACATTTTTGTTCTTCCTTTTGGAAGTCAGAAGCTAAAGTAATGAACTATTTTCTCATTTGTTCCCTTGAGATTAAATATGTTATTCTGGCAAGCTGTCCAGATAATTACATCTTGAACCATGTTGCATAGCTCAGAATTACCAACTGTTGCTTTTCATAGAATCATAGAATTGCTCAGGTTGGAAAGGACCTTCAAGATCAAGTCCAACCACAACCTAACCATACTGCTCTAACAACCCACCGCTAAATCATGTCCCTGAGCACCACGTCCAAATGGTTTTTAAATACATTCATGGATGGTGACTCAATCACCTCCCTGGGGAGCCTGTTCCAGTGCTTAACAACTCTTTCTGTAATGAAGTTTTTCCTGATATCCAACCTAAATCTCCCCTGGCGCAACTTGAGGCCATTTCCCCTTGTCCTGTCACCAGTGAGAAGAGACCAGCCCCGCTCTCACTGCAATCACCTTTCAGGTATTTGAAGAGAGCAATGAGGTCTCCCCTCAACCTTCTCTTCCCCAGACTAAACAGCCCCAGTTTGTTTAGTCGCTCCTCAT